>NC_086453.1:16396348-16638848 GCF_028390025.1 Pseudophryne corroboree | reverse complement strand
CCGTCATGCCGTCAAACGTAACCGCGGTAAGTCTTGGAACATGCAGGGCCCCTGCTGCAACAGGTCCTCCCTTAGAGGAAGAGGCCAAGGATCTTCTGTGAGCATCTCCTGAAGATCTGAGTACCAGGCCCTTCGAGGCCAGTCTGGAACAATGAGTATTGTCTGTACTCTTTATCGTCTTATGATCCTCAACACCTTTGTGATGAGAGGAAGAGGAGGAAACACGTAGACCGATTGGAACACCCATGGCGTTACCAGAGCGTCTACTGCTATTGCCTGAGGGTCCCGGGACCTGGCACAATACCTCCGAAGCTTCTTGTTGAGGCGTGACGCCATCATGTCTATTTGAGGAACTCCCCAAAGACCCGTTATCTCTGCAAAGACTTCCTGATGAAGTCCCCACTCTCCTGGATGGAGATCGTGTCTGCTGAGGAAGTCTGCTTCCCAGCTGTCCACACCCGGAATGAAGACCGCTGACACAGCGCTTACGTGATTTTCCGCCCAGCGAAGAATCCTGGTGGCTTGCGCAGGATCACCATCATTTCCGCCATTATCTTGGTGAAAATCCTCAGGGCCGTGGAAAGCCCAAACGGCAACGTCTGAACTGGTAATGACAATCCTGTACCGCAAATCTCAGGTACTCCTGATGAGAGGGATATATGGGGACATGAAGGTAAGCATCCTTTATGTCCAGTGACACCATAAAATCCCCCCTTCCAGGCTGGCTATCACCGCTCGGAGTGATTGCATCTTGAATTTGAATCTTTTCAAGTACAGGTTTAGGGATTTCAGATTTAAAATGGGCCTGACCGAACCATCCGGCTTCGGGACCACAAAGAGGGTCGAATAGTACCCTTTTCCCTGTTGGCTCAGGGGAACCCTGATAATTACTTGCTGTTGACACAGCGTTTGAATTGCAGCTAACACTACATCCCGCTCTGGGGTAGAAGCTGGTAAGGCCGACTTGAAAAATCGGCGTGGGGGCACCTCTTCGAATTCCAGTTTGTAGCCTTGGGAAACTATTTCCAACGCCCAAGGATCCACGTCTGACCGAACCCAGACCTGGCTGAAGAGTCGAAGGCGTGCCCCCACTGGTGCGGACTCCCGCAGGGAGCCCCAGCGTCATGCGGTGGGTTTTGTAGAAGCCGGGGAAGGACTTCTGTTCCTGGGCACCAGCTGAAGCAGGTGTTCTCTTTCCTCTACCCTTACCTCTGGCAAGGAAGGAGGATCCCCGACCTCTTCTGGAATTTTGCGACCGAAAGGACTGCATCTGATATTGTGGAGTTTTCTTTTGCTGTTGGGGAATAAAAGGTAAAAAGGTAGATTTACCTGCGGTAGCCGTGGAAACCAGGTCCGCGAGCCCATCCCCAAACAACACGTCACCCTTATAGGGTAAAACCTCCATATGCTTTTTTGAATCCGCATCACCCGTCCACTGGCGGGTCCATAAGGATCGTCTGGCTGAAATAGCCATGGCATTGGCTCGGGAACCCAACAACCCAATGTCCCTTTGAGCATCTCTCATATACAAGACTGCGTCTTTAATATGGGCTAGAGTTAACAAAATAGTATCCCTATCTAGGGTGTCAAGGTCAGCCGACAGGGTATCTGTCCAAGCTGCAACTGCACTACATACCCATGCCGACGCAATTGCCGGTCTGAGCAAAGCACCAGTATGTGTATAAATAGACTTTAATGTAGTCTCCTGCCTGCGGTCCGCAGGATCCTTGAGGGCCGCTGTGTCTGGAGACGGCAGCGCCACCTTCTTGGACAGGCGTGTCAAAGCCTTGTCCACAGTAGGAGAGGATTCCCAACGCACCCTGTCCTGTGTAGGTAAAGGGTATGCCATATTAATTATTTTGGGAATCTGCAGTCTCTTATCTGGAGTCTTTTCTTTCCTTTAAACGTGTGTACCCTCGTGTCGGGAACAGAGGGTTCATCAGCGATATGCAACACACTCTTATTGCAATAATCATACACTGAATACTTTTTGTCACCCTAGGGTGCAATCTAGCTTCATCATAGTCGACACTGGAATCAGAGTCCGTGTCAGTATCTGTGTCCACAATTAGTGACAAGGGACGCTTTTGAGACCGCGACGGGCCCTGTGAGTCGGTCCAATCCGAGGATTGACCCCCTGATGCCTCCCTGGATTCAGCTTTATCTAGCCTCTTATGTAAAGATGCCACACTTGCATTCAACATATGCCACATGTCCATCCATTCCTGAGTTGGCACTACCGACGGGGACACACCACTCATCTGCTCCACCTCCTCCTTGGAGAAGCCCTCCGCTTCAGACATGCCGACACGCACGTACCGACACCCCACACACACAGGGATATAACTATAAGGGGACAAATCCCCAACCAGGCCCTTAGGAGAGACAGAGAGAGAGTATGCCAGCACACACCCAGCGCCAAACTGACACTGGAAAATCCAGACAGCGCTTTTATATTATTATATAATGCCAATCTTCCCACTCACTGCGCTCAAATGTGCCCCCCTCCTCTTTCTTCCAGCCCTCTGATGTTCAGCAGGGGAGAGTCCGGGGAGCCAGCGTTCTCTGCAGCCTCTGTGGAGAAAATGGCGCTGGTTAGTGCTGAGGGATCAAGCTCCGCCCCCACCAGCGGCGGGCTTCGGTCCCTCTTCAATTTTAATGAAATGGCGGGGGATCATCTATTTGCTGCCTCCGCAGCCTAAAGTGACCTTTTTTGCCCAAAAACGAGGTTTATTGCTGCCCAGGGCGCCCCCCCTGCGCCCTGCACCCATCAGTGCTTTCTGTGTGTCTGTGTGTGGGAGCAATGGCGCGCAGCTTACCGCTGCGCGCTTTACCTCATGAAGATCTGAAGTCTTCTGCCGCCTTAGAAGTCTTCTTTCTTCTCATACTCACCCGGCTTCTATCTTCCGGCTCTGTGAGGAGGACGGCGGCGCGGCTCCGGGACGAACTCCAGGGTGAGACCTGTGTTCCGACACCCTCTGGAGCTAATGGTGTCCAGTAGCCTAAGAAGCAGAGCGTATCATTTAAGTAGGTCTGCTTCTCTCCGCTCAGTCCCACGATGCAGGGAATCTGTTGCCAGCAGTGCTCCCTGAAAATAAAAAACCTAACAAAATTCTTTTTTCCACAGAAAACTCAGGAGAGCTCCCTGTAATGCACCCTTCTCCTCTGGGCACAGGATCTAACTGAGGTCTGAAGGAGGGGCATAGAGGGAGGAGCCAGTGCACACCCATACTAAAAGTTCTTTATAGGTGCCCATGTCTCCTGCGGAGCCCGTCTATACCCCATGGTCCTTACGGAGTCCCCAGCATCCTCTAGGACGTAAGAGAAAGAATGAAACCAGAAGCAAACCAATCTAACAAAACAAAGAAAACTGAAGAACTAATAACAAATGTGAGTCACTTAAGGGCCCCATACACTAGAACGATTTCACCCAATTTCAGCCCAATTCGGCCATTCGGGCCGATTTGGTCGGGTGAAATCGGGCATTTTCTTTGTCCTTCACTGCCGATCCGATCCGATGCGCGTTCACGTTTGCATCGGATCGGATCGGCAGATTGAATGGACTGCATTAACGATCCTGGCCGAGCCCGCAGGCTTGGCTGGGATCGTATAAGATACATCGTATGCAAAAGGACAGCATATGATGTATCTTTTTTTTTTTTTTTAAATAACTTTTTATTGAGTCATCATGAAAGTCACTAGGAACATATAAATCATAAGGTTATAATACACAAACGTTAAGATCAAGTAGTATACATCAACAGTGTCTACATTAATCATCGGTTAAGACATTATTCTTCCAAAAAGAAAGGTTTACAGTAATCATGCTAGTGTTATTATACATGGTATAAGCAACCCAGAGGGAGGCCGCCACAGCCATCCACACCTAGACCAGGGATACCGGTTGTTTCTGTGTGGCCAGTCTAGTTAGGTACCACGTGGTGTTTTTGAGGCTGTTATGAATGTTTAGGCGTGTGGTAAGGGGCAGGGTGGAGATGTAGGATTCCCACAGGTGAAAGAATCGTTCCACTTGTTTACCCCTGTCTACAATGGCCTCCACCCAGTCCATCCTAAATATATGATGCAACTTGTTTAGGAATAGTGGTATCTGTGGCGGTGTACTATCTATCCAACCCTGTAGTATAGTCTTTTTCTCTGACGTCCTAGTGGATGCTGGGTACTCCGTAAGGACCATGGAGAATAGACGGGCTCCGCAGGAGACTGGGCACTCTTAAAAGAAAGATTAGGTACTATATCTGGTGTGCACTGGCTCCTCCCTCTATGCCCCTCCTCCAGACCTCAGTTAGAATCTGTGCCCGACCAGAGCTGGATGCACCCTAGGGGCTCTCCTGAGCTTCCTAGAAAAGAAAGTATTTGTTAGGTTTTTTATTTTCAGTGAGATCTGCTGGCAACAGACTCACTGCTACGTGGGACTGAGGGGAGAGAAGCGAACCTGCCTGCTTGCAGCTAGCTTGGGCTTCTAAGGCTACTGGACACCATTAGCTCCAGAGGGATCGAACACAGGCCCAGTCCTCGGTCGTCCGGTCCCGGAGCCGCGCCGCCGTCCCCCTTGCAGAGCCAGAAGAACCGAAGAGAAGTTGAAAATCGGCGGCTGAAGACTCCGGTCTTCATTAAGGTAGCGCACAGCACTGCAGCTGTGCGCCATTGCTCCCTTAGCACACCACACACTCCGGTCACTGATGGGTGCAGGGCGCTGGGGGGGGGCGCCCTGGGCAGCAATTAGATTACCTTACTTGGCGAAAAGCACATAATACAGTCTGATAAACTGTATATGTGCATTAACCCCCGCCATTATACATTTAAAAACGCGGGAGAAGCCCGCCGCTGAGGGGGCGGGGCTATCTTCCTCAGCACACCAGCGCCATTTTCTCTTCACAGCTCCGCTGGAAGGACGCTCCCCAGTTTCTCCCCTGCAGTTCCAGACTTCAAGGGTAAAAAAGAGAGGGGGGGCACATAAATTTAGGCGCAAAACTGTGTAAATAAGCTGCTATAGGGGAAAAATCACTCAGTATAGTGTACATCCCTGTATTATATAGCGCTGTGGTGTGTGCTGGCATACTCTCTCTCTGTCTCTCCAAAGGACTTTGTGGGGTCCTGTCCTCAGTCAGAGCATTCCCTGTGTGTGTGCGGTGTGTCGGTACGGCTGTGTCGACATGTTTGATGAGGAGGGTTACGTGAAGGCGGAGCAGGAGCCGATAAGTGTGATGTCGCCCCCTACGGGGCCGACACCGGAGTGGATGGATATGTGGAAGGTTTTAACCGACAGTGTCAACTCCATACATAAAAGGTTGGACAGCCAGCATCTCAGCCCGCGCCTGCCCAGGCGTCTCAGAGGCCATCAGGGGCTCAAAAACGCCCGCTACCTCAGATGGCAGTCACAGATGTCGACACGGAGTCTGACTCCAGTGTCGACGAGGATGAGACAAATGTACAGTCCACAAGGGCCATCCGATGCATGATTACGGCAATGAAAAA
Source organism: Pseudophryne corroboree (assembly GCF_028390025.1). Taxonomy (NCBI): domain Eukaryota; kingdom Metazoa; phylum Chordata; class Amphibia; order Anura; family Myobatrachidae; genus Pseudophryne; species Pseudophryne corroboree. Next base: position 16,633,352 of record NC_086453.1, on the reverse strand, counting down.
TGTATTGAACATTTCTGACATTAACCCCGTTACCATTAAAAAGGGTATTATGTTTGGGGAGAAAAAGCAGCCAGTCACTTTTCCCCCATCTGATGAGTTAAATGAATTGTGTGAAGAAGCGTAGTGTTCCCCTGATAAGAAACTGGTAATTCCTAAGAAGTTACTGATGGCGTACCCTTTCCCGCCAACGGATAGGGTACGGTGGGAAACATCCCCTAGGGTGGACAAAGCGCTCACACGCTTATCAAAAAAGGTGGCACTGCCGTCTCAGGATACGGCTGCCTTAAAGGAGCCTGCAGATAGAAAGCAGGAGGCTATCCTGAAGTCTGTATATACACACTCAGGTACTATACTGAGACCTGCAATTGCGTCAGCATGGATGTGTAGTGCTGCAGCAGCTTGGTCCGACACCCTGTCAGATAACATTGATACACTCGACAGGGATACTATTTTGCTAACCATAGACCATATAAGGGACGTAGTCTTATATATGAGAGATGCACAGAGGGATATTTGCCGACTGGCATCGGGAATTAATGCAATGTCCATTTCTGCCAGGAGAGTATTATGGACTCGGCAGTGGACAGGTGATGCTGATTCTAAAAGGCACATGGAGGTTTTGCCTTATAAAGGTGAGGAATTGTTTGGGGATGGTCTCTCGGACCTGGTTTCCACAGCAACAGCTGGAAAATCGACTTTTCTGCCTCATGTTCCCTCACAGCCAAAGAAAGCACCGTATTATCATGTACAGTCCTTTCGTCCTCAGAAAGGCAAGCGTGTCAGAGGCGCTTCCTTTCTGCCCAGAGGCAGGGGTAGGGGAAAAAAGCTGCATCAGACAGCCAGTTCCCAGGAACAAAAGTCCTCCCCTGCTTCCACTAAGTCCACCGCATGACGCTGGGGCTCCACAGGCGGAGCCAGGTGCGGTGGGGGCCCGTCTCCGGAACTTCAGCAACCAGTGGGTTCGCTCACAGGTGGATCCCTGGGCCCTACTAGTGGTATCTCAGGGATACATGTTGGAGTTCGGGGCGACTCCCCCTCGCCGTTACCTCAAATCAGCTTTGCCAACTGCTCCCAGGGAAAGGGAGGTAGTGCTGGCGGCTATTCACAAGCTGTACCTTCAGCACGTGATAATCAAGGTTCCCCTCCTTCAACAGGGAAGGGGTTACTATTCCACAATGTTTGTGGTACCGAAACCGGACGGTTCGGTAAGACCCATTCTGAATTTAAAATCCTTGAACACTTATCTGAGGAAGTTCAAGTTCAAAATGGAATCGCTCAGGGCGGTTATCGCAAGCCTGGAAGAGGGGGATTTTATGGTGTCACTGGACATCAAGGATGCCTACCTGCATGTCCCCATTTACCCACCTCACCAGGAGTACCTCAGGTTTGTGGTACAGGATTGTCATTACCAATTCCAGACGTTGCCGTTTGGTCTGTCAACGGCACCGAGGGTATTTACCAAGGTAATGGCCGAAATGATGATACTCCTGCGGAAGAAGGGAGTTATAATTATCCCGTACTTGGACGATCTCCTTATAAAGGCGAGGTCCAAGGAACAGTTGTTAGCCAGCGTAGCACTATCTCGGGAAGTGCTGCAACAACACGGCTGGATTCTGAACATTCCAAAGTCGCAGCTGATCCCTGCGACGCGTCTGTTGTTCTTGAGCATGATCCTGGAGGATCTTTCAGTGGGATCTGTTGGACAAATGGTCCGGATCACATCTTCAGATGCATCGGTTGATCACCCTGTCCCCGAGGGCCAGGGTGTCTCTACTGTGGTGGCTGCAGAGTGCCCATCTTCTCGAGGGCCGCAGATTCGGCATACAGGACTGGGTCCTGGTGACCACGGTTGCAAGCCTCCGAGGTTGGGGGGCAGTCACTCAGGGAAGAAGCTTCCAAGGACAGTGGTCAAGTCAGGAGACTTCCCTACACATAAATATTCTGGAACTAAGGGCCATTTACAACGCCCTGAGTCAAGCGGAACCCCTGCTTCAAAGCCAACCGGTGCTGATTCAGTCAGACAACATCACGGCGGTCGCCCATGTAAACCGCCAGGGCGGCACAAGAAGCAGGATGGCAATGGCAGAAGCCACAAGGATTCTTCGATGGGCGGAGAATCACGTCCTAGCACTGTCAGCAGTGTTCATTCCGGGAGTGGACAACTAGGAAGCAGACTTCCTCAGCAGGCACGACCTCCACCCGGGAGAGTGGGGACTTCATCCAGAAGTCTTCACACTGATTGTAAATCGTTGGGAACGGCCACAGGTGGACATGATGGCGTCTCGCCTCAACAAAAAGCTAAAAAGATATTGCGCAAGGTCAAGGGACCCTCAGGCGATAGCTGTGGACGCACTAGTAACACCGTGGGTGTACCAGTCGGTTTATGTGTTCCCTCCTCTTCCTCTCATACCCAAGGTACTGAGGATAGTAAGAAGGAGAGGAGTAAGAACAATACTCATCGTTCCGGATTGGCCAAGAAGAACTTGGTATCCAGAACTACAAGAAATGATCTCAGAGGACCCATGGCCTCTGCCTCTCAGACAGTTACAGCAGGGGCCCTGTCTGTTCCAAGACTTACCGCGGCTGCGTTTGACGGCATGGCGGTTGAACGCCGGATCCTAACGGAAAAGGGCATTCCGGATGAAGTTATTCCTACGCTGATAAAAGCTAGGAAGGATGTGACAGCTAAACATTATCACCGCATATGGCGTAAATATGTGGCTTGGTGTGAGGCCAGGAAGGCCCCTACACAGGAATTTCAGCTGGGTCGATTTCTGCACTTCCTCCAGTCAGGAGTGACTATGGGCCTCAAATTGGGATCCATAAAAGTCCAGATTTCGGCCCTGTCTATTTTCTTTCAAAAAGAACTGGCTTCAGTTCCTGAAGTTCAGACATTTGTTAAGGGAGTGCTGCATATTCAGCCCCCTTTTGTGCCTCCAGTGGCACCTTGGGATCTCAACGTTGTGTTGGATTTCCTAAAATCACATTGGTTTGAGCCACTTAAAACCGTGGAGTTGAAGTATCTCACCTGGAAGGTGGTCATGCTGTTGGCCTTGGCTTCGGCTAGGCGTGTGTCAGAATTGGCGGCTTTATCATGTAAAAGCCCATATCTGATTTTCCATATGGACAGGGCAGAATTGAGGACTCGTCCCCAATTTCTCCCAAAGGTGGTATCAGCGTTTCATTTGAACCAACCTATTGTGGTGCCTGCGGCTACTAGGGACGTGGAGGATTCCAAGTTTCTGGACGTAGTCCGGCCCCTGAAAATCTATGTTTCCAGGACGGCTAGAGTCAGAAAAACTGACTCGCTATTTATCCTGCATGCACCCAACAAGCTGGGTGCTCCTGCTTCAAAGCAGACTATTGCTCGCTGGATCTGTAGCACGATTCAGCTTGCGCATTCTGCGGCTGGACTGCCGCATCCTAAATCAGTAAAAGCCCATTCCACAAGGAAAGTGGGCTCTTCTTGGGCGGCTGCCCGAGGGGTCTCGGCTTTACAACTTTGCCGAGCTGCTACTTGGTCGGGTTCAAACACTTTTGCAAAATTCTACAAGTTTGATACCCTGGCTGAGGAGGACCTTGAGTTTGCTCATTCGGTGCTGCAGAGTCATCCGCACTCTCCCGCCCGTTTGGGAGCTTTGGTATAATCCCCATGGTCCTTACGGAGTACCCAGCATCCACTAGGACGTCAGAGAAAATAAGAATTTACTCACCGGTAATTCTATTTCTCGTAGTCCGTAGTGGATGCTGGGAGCCCGTCCCAAGTGCGGAGTTTCTGCAATACGTGTATATAGGTATTGCTTAACTAAAGGGTTATTGTTATGAGCCATCTATTACATGAGGCTCAGTTGTTATTCATACTGTTAACTGGGTATAGTTATCACAAGTTGTACGGTGTGATTGGTGTGGCTGGTATGAGTCTTACCCTGGATTCCAAATCCTTTCCTAGTAATGTCAGCTCTTCCGGGCACAGTTTCCTTAACTGAGGTCTGGAGGAGGGGCATAGAGGGAGGAGCCAGTGCACACCAGATATAATACCTAATCTTTCTTTTAAGAGTGCCCAGTCTCCTGCGGAGCCCGTATATTCCCCATGGTCCTTACGGAGTACCCAGCATCCACTACGGACTACGAGAAATAGAATTACCGGTGAGTAAATTCTTATTTTCCCAGCAGCGCTTAGGGCTATCAGTAGTTTTTTACATTCCGATGGCATGCGGAGGGCAGGATCAATAATGCCCAAGACTGCCCATTCAGGGGTGAAGGGCACGTGGGTAATTAGATTTGCCTCCGCATATCTCCTAACCAGGTGCCAGAAGTATTGTACAATCGGGCATGTCCACAAACAGTGAAAAGTGTCTGCTTCACTCTGATGACATTTTGGACAAGAGTGCGAGTCGGTCGCTCCCATGTGGAAGCGCCGTAGTGGGGATAAGTAGGTGTTATGATATACATTAAGAAACAACTCAGTGTACATGCTTGCCGGGAGGACCTTTCTGGAGTAAAGTAGCGATTTTTCCATAGTTGGTATGGTCAGATCAGGAAAGTGAGCCAACCAAGAGGACATGCCACCCTTCACAGTAGCGTGATCTAATATTTTTCTCAAGAAAGTGTAGTGGATGGAAATGGCCTTATATCTTGGTACCGGATGTGTTAAGAGGCTATCCAGGGAGTTGGTCCAGTCCGCATTCGCAAAATGTGCGAGGACATGTCTGACATAGAATTGTGTCTGTAGATATGGAAGGGAAGATGAGACAATCACCTCATGCCTCGCTGAGACCTCTGAAAGGGTGAGCGGGCGGCGGTCTCCCACTGCCACTAGTGAGCGAATTGATGTTATGCCCTCCTCCCTCCAAGTCTGGAAGGGGTGAGCAGCCATGCCGCCTAAGAAGTCCGGGTTTTTAATTAGGGGTAGATGCAAGGAGTAATACGGGTTTAGTTTCGCATTGTGTCGCAGTATGTGCCACATCTTCCTGGTAGACCATAGAAGGGGGTTAGACCGAATGTGATCAGGTATTTCCCAGTCATGCTGATGGAGGAAACATGTCAAGGCTACAGTCGGAAGGAAGCTTTGTTCGAGGGATGTATTCGTGTAAATAGAGCTGTTTTGCAACCAGTCCCTCAAGTGTCTCAAAAGAGCAGCGTGGTTATAAACCACCACATCTGGGAAATTAATACCCCCATTGGATTTAGGCTGAGTAAGCTTACGTAGCGCGATACAAGCTCGGCCCCCCTTCCATATGAAGGTTCTAATAAGTTTATTAATCTGCTGTGAGTCCTGCTTCGTCAACAGTATGGGAAGTGTTTGCAAGGGGTATAGTAGGCGAGGTATTGCCACCATTTTCAGAAGATTGGCCCTAACAAGGTATGACAGTGGAAGGCGTTCCCATTTCTTGACATCATCGGTCAAGGTGTGTAATACCTTATGTACGTTGATTTTATAGAGTTCTGAAATATACCGTGGGACACTAATACCCAAGTAAGTGATATATGTGGACACCCAATGAAAGGGGAAACGTGTGGCCCAAGTTGGACATGTCACAGCGCCGTACAACAACAGGGCCTTCGATTTGTCCATATTAATACTAAAACCCGATATGCGGCCAAATGAAGTAATCCTGTCCATGATCTGAGCTAGGGAACATTCAGGGTCCGAAATATAAAGGAGGATGTCGTCAGCGAAGGCTGAGAGTTTCATTTCCTGACTACCCACTTTTATCCCTCTAAAAACAGACCAATCCTGCAATGTTCTAAGCAGTGGGTCAAGGGTCAAGTTAAATAGGAGGGGCGATAAAGGGCATCCCTGACGGGTTCCCCTTTCCAAGAAAAACCGTTGACCTCTGATTCCGTTAATTAGGAGCGAGGCGGATGGGGTGCTGTAGATATATCGTATATAGTTAATAAAACTCACATCAAACCCCCTTTTCTCCAACACAGTAAATAAGTGTGGCCATAGTACCATGTCGAAAGCCTTATTGGCGTCGAGGCTAAGGAGCATGTTAGAGTCTGTGCAGGGAGACTGGGATGCCGCCACTGCCGCGCGGATCTCCTTAACCGCTTGTCTGCCAGTCACAAAACCCATCTGTGTCGTGGTGAGAATATCAGGAAGGATGGATTGGAGTCTCGTTGCCATAATCTTGGCTAGAAGTTTGTAATCTACATTTAGGAGACTAATTGGTCTGTAGGAGGAGAGGAAATTAGAGTCCCTGCCAGGTTTAGGGATAAGTGTAATAAAAGCTTCATTAAAAAGCGGGGACGGGGAACTCCGTTCGTGTATTGCATGAAACAGTTCCAGTAAAGAGGGGACAATTTGGGCCTGTAACATGCGGTAATAATCACCCGACAAACCGTCTGGGCCCGGGGACTTACCATGGGGTAAATTAGAGATGGCGGCGTTAATTTCCTCCGTCGTTATTGGACCCATAAGGGCTTCTCTCTGGTCTCTGGTCAGAGGGGGCAGCACGTCATCCGTGAGCAACTGTGTTTGTGTTTCAGTGTCTATTTGTGTCGATTGGAACAAGGACTGGAAGTAGGAATGGAATTGTTCTACTATTTCCTGCGACTTTGTGATAACCCGACCGGTCCTGGGGTGATGTATGGTAGTTATAACATGACGTTTTTGGGGAGGTCTAGAGATGACCGCCAATAATCTACCAGCCTTATTGCCCCATCTGTAGAATTTATTTTTAGTGTAGTCTAAGGAATGTTTCGCTTGGGTGGCTAAGTAGGTTTCAAGTAGGCGCCTGGCCTGTTTGTATTCGTCAAGAGTAGTCTCGGTAGGGTTAGCAGTGTATGTTTGGAAGGTCCTGGACATAGAAGATTTTAACGTTGTGTATTCCAATTTAGAGTCTCTTTTCTTCCGAGAGACATAACTAATAATATGACCCCTCATCACTGTCTTTGAGGCATTCCAGAAAATCTCGGGCTTGTCCCAATATTCTATGTTGTCATCAACGTAATTGGTCCAATGATAGGTTAGGTATGATTTAAAATCCTCTGAATTTGCCAAATATTGCGGGAACCGCCAAATATGATCTGTCGGGTGCATATGGGGATGGGCCAGCGCTAGCGTGACGGGGGCATGATCAGAGATCAATATATCGCGTATGTCTACCCCCGCGATCTGGGATACTAAGTCATCAGATATTAAAAACCTGTCAATACGAGACAAGGTTCCATGTGCTAGCGACAAATGGGTATGTGTCCTGTCAGTCGGGTGCAGCAATCTCCATGGGTCAGAGAGGTGCAGTGAGTCTCGAAAGGCCAGTAGATGCCTGCTCTGAGAGTCAGTAGTTCTCGGCACACTTGGTGATCTGTCAACTGTGGGGTCGTCCACCATGTTATAGTCCCCCCCCACTATCAAGGAGTAGTTAGTTCTGCTTAAAAGAATGTGGGCAATGTCCTGAATAAATGTATGTGTATTGACATTGGGGGCATATAAATTGACAAGTGTGTATTTGGTATGTAAAAGCTCTATGTCAATAATGATATACCTGCCTTCGGGATCTATGATTTCTGACAGGATAGTAACAGGTAGGTTTTTCTGAAAAAGTATCGCTACCCCTCTGGTCTTTGTTCGAAAGGGGGCAGCTATACAGGGGCCAAGCCATGGTGCCTTCAGGACATTTTCCTCCCCCACCAGCCAGTGGGTCTCCTGTAAGAAAATAACATCTGGGTGGAAACGTTTGAGGTGTGCGGTCACACGTCGTCGCTTGATTGGGGAGTTAAGTCCCCCTACATTCCAGGAAATGAATTGTATCGGCTTTGGGGGTAGTACCTCATCTGAGGAAGGAACTACAGACGTCATGGCTACCCAATCCCCTCAGGGCAATGTGAAACTTGACTGGTAATCAATAAATTCAGGCGGACAGCAGCGGCCCCCCTCCCACACCAAGGTCGCCAGGACATCAGCAATTTCAACCATACAAACACCAGCATGACATAAAATCTATAACACAGTCCTAATGTGTGAAACAACAATAATGAACCATGATGACTCATAACTCCTTTTTCCAACATTTTCTCAACTTCCAAAACCATAGTGGGCACCAACTGGGTCCAGTGGTGCGCACACATAAATCCAACAAAATAAGTATTAAATTATTAAGGTGAACACTTATAGTATAGTACTATATTATCTATAAACTGAAGGCTATGACAATCAATGGCTAGCACATATCCGCCCGAGGCGGGAGTTCCCGATACAATCAACCCGTTGTTCCCTCCCGACCAACACCCTATCCATCAGGTGATTTTGATGTGGATTTATGAGTCAGAAAGCGAGATCTCGCCACTTCCGGGTCCGTGTAAAACACCTGATTACCGTTCTCTGTGACCCGTAATTTAGCTGGGTACAACAGAGCAAACCTGATGTTTTTACTATGTAAATAGGAGCAAACTTCAGAGAATTCCTTTCGTTTCTGAGCCACTGCAACTGAGAAGTCTTGAAATATCAAGATTTTGTGACCTTTGACCAACAGTTCTCTAGTTTTACGGTAGGCTGAGAGAACCTGTTCTTTGGCTCTATAATCAAGGTAGCGAGCAATGACCGGTCGCGAGCGCTGCCGCGCTCCGTCCTGCATCGCACCCAACCTATGGACTCTTTCGAGATGTGGGATTTCCATATCGTCTATAATTCCCAACGAGTTTGGGAGGTCTACAGAAAGATATGAGGAGAGGGCCCGGCCCATCAAGGACTCCGGAACACCTATAAATCGAAGGTTATTCCTACGAGATCTATTCTCCAGGTCCTCGACTTTATCCTGCAGTTGCTGTATATAGGTATGCTGGGAAGCTATCCCCGCCTGACAGGATTGGACCAGGTCCTCAGTGTCTCCCAGTCTCATTTCCAACCCGGTAAGACGCATTGCATGAGAGTCTATGCGAGCCAGGCCCGATTCTAAGCGGGCCTGAAGTTCGTCAAATCGCCTATCAAGTAGGGGCATGAGAAAATCAGAAATCTCTTTAGCCGTTAGAGGAGGGGTTTTGTCACTGGGCAAATTAGGTGGTTCCGACCCGTGTCCAACCGGGGAGGGTGGACCTGATTTAGGGAGGGGCTCTTTCCCCTTTCCCCCCTTATAGGAAGTGTTGGACTGTTTCGGGGGCATGGTCTTGTCGAGGTATTTGTCCATACCCCAGAGGGTGAAAAATGGGGCAATCAACGTCACCTCTAAGTACTGTTTCCCATAATATGGACAGTGGCAAAGATACAGAAGCAGTTACATACAGAGCTCGGGCGGAGGTGCTAGGCCAAGCCTATTATCTAGAGCATACCGCAACCCGCATGGGAGATCCCGACTTGGGTGCAAACCTATATCTTGAAAACAATTTGAGATGTCAAGCTATACAGAATGGAAATATCGAATAAAAATAACAAACGTCACATTTAGGCCACAGCGGGCGAAGAGGGGAAGAAAATTATCTCACACAGAATACTTTGAAGCAGAAAAATAACAAACGTCATATAGAAGTTCCCATATGAGAAGCACAAAGAAATATCGCATAGAATTTCTGGTATGTGCAAAGTAACAAATGTCACATTAAGCTGAAAAAACAATAAACATTACATAAAAATTCCCAGCAGGAGAAAAACAAAAAAAAATATCACATTCAATAGTGTGAGAAATTCAACTAAAGAACCACTAGATGGCACTACTGCGTTAGATTCAACTCCATACAATCAGTAAGGCCACCGACTTAACTTGCAAGTGTAATAAAACATATGACTAGAAGCAATATACTATATATCCATAAACCATATGTTATGTCAAGCAATACAGAATAGAGTATCTGGCAAAATAACAAACGTCACATATACCGCAGCCCGCGAGAAAGCCCATGGAGCAGCCCCGACAACAAACTACGGTAATTCTCGGCTGAAATAAGAACATATATCTAGGAACAATATAAAATGCCAAGCAATACAGGAAATGAGAAAAATAACAAACAGTACAGTAAGTTTAAAAGGAAACCAGCAGATAGTGAGATAAAATTAGGGCACGTAATAATGGGTCAAAGACTGCAAATAAGGCCTGTGGTCGGCAGTTAAATAAACAAAGTGGAGAGTCCTCTTCTGAGAACAAGATTTCCCGGAGCAGCACCAGCCGGTGCCACGTAGTGCCCGTTGATGAGAGAGGCCTTCCAGCAGGAGTAAGCAGGGGGCATCAGGTATAGGCCGTGACACAGTTAGTAGTGAATGTTGTTACATCCCTAACACAATTTAACAAGGGAGCAGGGTCCAGAGAGCGTCTGATGAAAAGGCCAATTCACCCCGCGCATGCACGGGAGGCTCCCATAAACACCAATGGTGCACAAGTGAAGCGCATGGAGGGGAGAGAAAAGTAAAGGAGTGAGGGTGAGTTCGACCGGGGTGGGAAAAAATAAGCAACAGGGGGGGAAAAGGTTCACACAGGAGGGAGGAAGGGTTCAAGTATAGGATGAAATAAGAGAAGAGAGGGGTAATTATTAGTAAAAAGTGAGGGGGGAGGACAAACAATGTTAGTACCTGATGTGCCCGCAGGGCCATGCACGTGGGTAGAGGCTGTGGATATGGAGGCACCCCTTGGATCGTCGTCCAGCGAGTGGGTACAGCCACTGCTGCCCCAGGCTCCCCCAGACGCCGGCAGCAGGAACAGACGGCAGCAATCCTCAGCAGCACGGACAAAGGAGGGAGGACATCACGATCCCCTCTCGCCTAGATAGGGATGGACTTGCAGTCGCACAGCACCTCCACAATTTGTCGGATCCGGCGTCCACTTTCGAGGGTCCTCACAAGCCGAGCAACAGCAGCTGAGCAGCAGTGGAGCCGCGGAGTCCGGCCACAGCGACGCAGAGCGGGAACCCGGTGTCCGCCGGCAGCAGCAACCCCAAGGGATCTCCAGCTGCCCGGTCTGGTCTATAGCATCCGCCAGGCACCAGCAAACTCTCCGTTCCTTTAGCGTCCCGAATCGGCCTGCAGGCTCCTGACTGCAGCGAGATCGCGATGTACTTCTTCAGAACCACGGCCACCAGCGGGGTTTTGACGGGAGGTCCGGCGGTCTATCAGTTGAGATGTGGAGTTGTCCACACGGGTACTCAGGCAGCGGGAACAGTGGAGCACGTTTGTGGCAAGCCGCCGAGGCACTGCGGTATAAAGGAGCCACAGCAAGTTCTAGTGGCCACGGCAGCAACGGAGTAGGGAGCGGATCTCGGGAGCTCCCCGAACAAACTTCTCCTGTCACCCATCCTGACCCTCCTGGTGAGCCTGCCCGGGCTGCATACCTCCCCTGTGCTGCCGTGCGCTGCGGGAGGCCGTTTGTCGCGGTCTCCGGGACTCGAGGGACGGTGCTGGCTGATTTCCGGCCCTGCGGCCTAGGCCTCCTCCGGATCCCCGGCCTCGATTTCGGCGCCCTCGGCCGCGGAAAAACCGGAGCTAGAGCGACGGGAAGATTACATCCGCAAACACCCTAAGAAGGCTGGGGGGTGGAAGCTGCCTCTCCTCTCCCAGTTTGGCTGCGGCCCGGAGCCCTAACACCCAGAGAAGAGGAGAAAAATAAAAGGTACCTCTGGGGAAGGGGAAGAGACACTGCGGCCATTTTGTGAGAAGGGAAACTGATCTCCATGCTTGGAAGGGCTGCTCTCATCTCTGCTGCCCAGTGATCTATTTATGCACACAGGAACTTTTTTCATACATTCTGATATCTCCTTCTACTACTCTCCTAATAACTATGCTAATACCTACCTGAGATTGGAGACAAAGCCAGCTATTTATATTGCACGGCCCTCCCAATATAACATCAGGAACTGCACATAGATCAGATCTGCCTACATTGCTGTGCTGCATCAGCCTCCCACAGTGTACTACGTACCATCATCCTACTTTATTCCTCTGACATATTGACTGGACGATTGATTCCCGCCACTGATTATACGTGGCCTGGCTGCGCCCGTCATCTAGCTACAACCCTATACTATAGCCTTACTCTGGGAAGAGTGTGACTGCTCCCGCTCAACATGGTGGGGGGCGGCCGGAGTGCGGCCGCGGCCAAACTTGAAAAATTTACCAGACAACCCAACCCTAGGGCTGCACCGGCTCCTTCTCGTGAAGCCTCTCCAATACATTCGACCTCCCCTCCTGAGACAGCGGTTAATTCCCCGGAAGCAGTGGGGGCGCCGTCTATTCAACAAGTGCTGGAGGCTATAGCCGGCAGTGAACAACGTCTCTCCGATAAGATGGAAAAGGTGCAGTGTGATCTCTCCTTGCTCCGCCAAGATGTACAACGTATCCGAGAGCGAGTGGGTGAGGCGGAGACACGGGTCTCCAACCTGGAAGATTTATGTGGCCCCCTTAAGCAGTCCGTATCCACGGTGACCCAGCAGGTCTCCTCACTTCAAACCAAGCTCTTAGACATGGAGGGACGGCTGCGTAGGAACAACGTCAGATTCGTAGGCCTGCCTGAAAAAGAAGAGGGTTCGCAGCCGGAGGAATTCCTTGAATCCTGGCTTAAAGAAATGTATGGCGCTGAGTCCTTTACGGCCCAGTTTACGGTGGAGCGAGCACATAGGATACCATCTCGGCCTTTACCCCCAGGAGCCCCTCCTCGCACCTTCATCGCTAAATTCCTGCACTATAAGGACCGTGACTCGGTTCTCCGCTTAGGTCGCACGAAGGGCCCACTGGTCCGCAATGGAGTCAAGGTGTCGGCCTTCCCGGACTTTGCCGCAGATGTCCAGAAGGATCGTGCCCAGTTTATGCCCATCAAAAGACGACTGCGAGACCTTAACATTTCATATTCCATGCTGTTTCCCTCAAGGCTCCGAGTCGTGGCGGATGGGGAGACCAAGTTTTTCAACTCCCCTAGAGAGGCGGCCCAGTGGCTGGACAGATTTGCACCGGGTGCTCGGCAACTGGCTCCGGACTGATCTCCTATGAAAGCAGCCCGGGACCTGGTCTGCCGGAGGCTTGATCATGGTTCGGGGAGCCCCCCCTCTTTGCATTGGTGGCTCAAGACTTGCACGGCCAAGCGGCATTGGTCAGAGAAGGTTGGAGGTTCAGCTAAGAATCTAGCCTTCCTAGCGCTTGGTAGTTAGCTTGATTGTTCGGGATATAAGTATGCCGAAGTTCGGGGTGGTATACGGGGTGGGAAAGGTTAATTGGGAAGCTGCTAGTTGCGCCTCCCTTTGCTGTTTTTGGGGTTTTATTTTTTTCTTTAGTTTGTTATTTTTCTTATTCAAGTATTTACTGAGGCAAGGATGTTTTATATTCAGATGCTATGGCTTACAATGCAGGGCTCATATACGTCATGTTTTGTGGGTGTTGATAATGCTTATACTCAAAATGTATTCTGGGAGAGGTCCATCCGGAAGGTGTTTAGAGCATATAGGGGGTCATGATTAATCTGAAAATTCTGGCATGGAATGTTCGAGGTCTGAATAACAACATCAAACGTTCTTTGATACTTAATATGATTAAGAAATATGACCCGGATATTGCATGCCTCAGTGAGACCCACTTGGAGGGACATAGGTTACTGTCCTTACGACGGGCCTGGGTGGGCTGGGCATATCATGCCTCCCACTCCTCCTTTTCTAGAGGTGTCTCCGTTCTGATTAAAAAGACAGTGCAGTTCGAGTTGATATCGATTAAAACTGACCCGTATGGAAGATATGTATTTATAGAGTGTAAGCTGAACTCCCAGCCATATTACATCTTAGCAGTGTATGTCCCCCCTCCGTTCTCATATAATGTGCTGCAACAAGCTGCGTCCTTCATAGCTCCCTCCCCTAATACCCCAGTGATTTGCTTGGGGGATTTTAATAACGTCCTGGATATGTCTATGGACCGATGGCGCTCCCCACAGGCTGCGCTGGTGGGAGGTGGTCCTACCAAGTTTGCGGATTTTTTGAATAGTTTGCAATGGGTAGATGTGTGGCGACTTCGTCATCCCGCGGCTCGTCAGTTCTCCTGCTTCTCCAGCACTCGTGGCTCCTTCTCCAGAATTGACCTGATGCTGGTGTCCCCCACCCTCGTCCCTAGGATAATTGACGTTCACTACGAGGCTCGAGGGGTTTCCGACCACTCCCCTCTGATGATGACTCTTGCTGTGGAAAGTCAGAGGGGGCACTCCTATTGGAAACTGCACCCCTCTTGGCTGACCCAGCTGGGGAACTGCGGTGACTTGGAGACTCACTGGGAGGGGTACTTTGGCGACAATGTAGGGTCTGCCCCGGGTACAGTAGTTTGGGACTCGTTTAAGGCGTTCTTGAGAGGATCATATATTGGACGAATAGCGGCTCATAAAATGGCCTCTAGGGAGAGAGAACAGGCCCTTGAAAAAGATGCTAGGGACCTAGAGTCCCAATATCTATCTGACAGCGCCCCCGCGACAAAGACAAGATGGCTGATGGCTCAGTCAGTTTGGTTGGCCCACCTGTCTGATAGAAACTCTCGCTCCCTTCTTTTTAAAGCTACTAATATATATATGCAGGCTGATAGAACGGGAGGCCTCCTGGCCCGTCTTATACATTACGATCGTCCTGGGACCACAATCACCCAAATGTCCGGAGCGGATGGCTCTCTTGTCGACACCACACCGGACATTGCGCTGTTATTCCGTTCTTACTTCTCTGAGGTTTATAATTCACAGTTGCAGCGCTCTGCTTCAGATCTGTCATGCTACATGGGGGGTGTTCCGCTGCCCGCGCTCTCCTCTGAAGCCCGAGAGCTGCTGGAGGCACCTTTGACGTTGGAGGAGGTGACTGCGGCCATTGGTATGTCCCCTAATGGCAAGGCTCCGGGATGTGACGGAATCCCCTCCGAGGTATACAAGAATCATATTGATTTTTTTGGCCCCAAGCTGCATGCCCTGTACTTAGATATATTTGCCAGTAACGATCTCCCCCCCTCCATGTCAGAGGCAATTATAATAGTGATTCCAAAACCCGGTAAAGACCCTAAATCTCTGGACTCCTATAGACCGATTTCCCTGATTCCCACCGATGCCAAGATCCTGGCAAAGATATTGGCAATACGGCTCAACTCAGTGATAACCTCCCTAATTCATCCGGACCAGACCGGCTTCATGCCAGGAAAGTCCACGTCTATCAATTTACGTAGACTATATACCATTTTACAGCTCCCGCATGAATCCCCCTCTGACTCGGCTGTGGTCTCGTTGGACGCGGCCAAGGCCTTTGACAGCATTGAGTGGGCTTATTTATGGGAGGTGTTGGCTCGTATGGGATTTGGACCCAATTATATAAAATGGATTAAACTATTGTATCAACATCCGACTGCCAGGATCTTGGTGAACGGTTATGTGTCCCCATCTTTTCAATTGACCCGAGGCACTAGGCAGGGTTGCCCCCTGTCCCCTACGCTGTTTGCCTTGGCCATCGAGCCCCTGGCATGCTTGATTAGATCGCACCCGGATATTGTGGGAATATGTACAGGTTCACGTGAGGATAGGATAGCTCTATATGCCGATGACATGTTGATGTTTTTGCAGGATTACACCAGGTCAATGCCCAGCCTGCTGAGTGTGATAGAAGGCTTTGGAGATCATTCGGGCCTTAGAATTAACTGGCCTAAATCATACATTATGCCAGTTATAGGCCCCCCTCCTACTGTTTCCAGAATCCCCCTGCCTTTGAGTTGGACGGTACAATTTAAGTACCTTGGAATCCAAATAACTAATGACCCTTCTGATTTTGTCCCCCTGAATCTAGATCCGACCACTCAGTGGGTCATGGGCAAATCTAAGACTTGGTGTAAGCTTCCACTAACGGTCTCTGGCAGGGTTAATCTCATTAAAATGATTATACTCCCCAAGCTCCTGTATATTATTCTCCAATCCCCGGTGTATATCTATCCAATATTCTTTAGAAAATTGAATAGCGTTCTGTCCTCACTGATCTGGGCTAATAAAAGACCTAGGATACAGCTAAATACCCTTACCAGACAGAGATCTGACGGCGGCCTGGCTCTACCTAACTTTCAGATATATTACTTCGCTGCTCAGCTGACTCATATCACTATATGGGCACAAAACTCGGGGACTGACTCTTTGCATTGTGAGTTTATCCGTTGTTACTTTCCCTACCTCTCTCCTATGCAGGTGTTACTAAGTGGGAGCATAGCTAGATTTCTTCCCCCTATCATTTTTCAGGCCCTAAAGATTTGGCGGGCCCTGAGAGACCTTTTGAGATATGACGACCTAGACCCGGATACCCCCTTGTGGTACTCTGACTGGCTCCCTGAACTGCATGCACTTGAGGGGCGGGAGGTGTGGGCCCCTAGATCGGTGATATCTGTCTCTCAACTTTATCTAGATAATACATTAAAATCCTTTCAACAACTGAGGGATGAGTTTGACCTACCCAATTCCTACTTCTTCAGATACCTCCAGCTTCGGCATGCCCTCCAGACCCAATTTGCTGAATCACCTCCGCGAATCCTCCCATTTCCCATCAAGACATTTGTGACCACTTTGGGTCAGGCTAAGATGGTCTCACTTGCGTATGGATATCTTCTTACCAAGCTCCATACGGACCCTTTGACGCGTCTCCGTGGAAGGTGGGAGGAGGATTTGGGTCTAATAAATGAGGAGGACTGGGCCCTCGCTTTAGAATACCCTGCTAAGGTTACCAAGTCCCTTAGATATCAGCAGATTCAATTCTTCATCTTACACAGAACATATATGACTCCAGCTAGGCTGGCTACGTTCGGGACGGGCAGATCTAATCTCTGTCCTAAGTGTGGGGGGGCGGTGGGAACATTCTGGCATCTGGTGTGGGATTGCCCGAGGTTGAGGGTGTTCTGGTCGGGGGTCGGGTCAATTCTGGAGAGTACGGGAGTGCCTGGCGGACTGCTTACCCCACAATTCTGTATCTTGGGAATGGGGTGCCTTGCTCCTGGGTCAGTTTCAAGGGGTCTCTATGCTCTAAATGTATGTGCCTTGGCTAAGGTTTGCATTGCAAGAATGTGGATGGCCCCCAAAGGACCGTTAATATCTGCACTTAAGGCCTTAATTAATGACACTATAATTAAGGAAAGATATGTTTACATGAAGCAAAGTGCATCAGCTAAGTTTGAAAGAGTTTGGTCTCCATGGCTAGATTCCCCCCACTCTCGTCTTGTTCCCCAAATATAGTAGACACTGAAGTGCAAGCTTGTCAATAACCTAATGCGCCTGATGTGTACTGAGATGATGACGGCTGGGCCCTGCGAGCCCTCTTACTTACTTATGTGTATGACTAGTGGAGCCCTGAATCTAACTCTCCTTCTTAAATTGCCTCCCTTGCCCTTTCTTTAGTTGTTTGTTATTTTCTTATAGTTTAGGTTGCGGGTTTAAATATAAAAATTAATGAAGACTAATATAGATGGTTGCGGACTTCGTAGATCATGAGAGTCTGAACATTGGGAAATCCTAGTATACATCTTTATTGAAAATATTCTGATATCCTATTGATGTAGGATATGTGTAAAACATGGCTTTGATTCAACATGAATGGATGTAATGTTTGAGATATGATTATGATATGCAATGTCTGTACCTTAAATCTCCAGACTATTGAATAAAAATTACTTTATTAAAAAAAAAAAAAGGAGCCACAGCAGGTAATCCTACGATGAGTCTCATGACTAGCCACAATCCCCCCGGGTCACCAATATCACTATGAGTCGTAGCGGTTACACCCGGCGCTCGCCGCCTCAGGGGTCCAGGGTCCAGTACAAATAGATCGGGGCATAAGGCAGAGTAAGGCCGTCCTAACAGCGCTGTGTAGCATATAGCCTTAATGTAGCAGCAGGTTCGATGGCCAATATGCGCAGACACACACAGGCTATAGCCTCACATCAGCGCCCACGCCAGTTTTCGCGCTAAGGATCCTGACGGTCATACAAGCTGCCAACATGTGCAGCCGGACTTCGGTGAAATCATAAGCTCCCGAGGCAAGAAGGGTATCTCCAAGCACCTCAGTTCACGGTCTCCCTGTCAGAGCAGTGTTAGTGTCCAAAAGAGCCGCAGAGGTATGGAAAACGAACGTTTATTCAGGGTCCGTCTCAGGAGCAGAGCTAAAATGCGGCCATACTGGATGCCCCGCCCACCGGAAGTTCCATATGATGTATCTTATGATTACCGTGCCACACGGGGAGGCTGCCGGGAGATTGGAGAGAATCTTATATGACATGACCGGCGGTCATGTCGT
The DNA here is from genome assembly GCF_028390025.1 of Pseudophryne corroboree. Taxonomy (NCBI): domain Eukaryota; kingdom Metazoa; phylum Chordata; class Amphibia; order Anura; family Myobatrachidae; genus Pseudophryne; species Pseudophryne corroboree. Next base: position 16,615,169 of record NC_086453.1, on the reverse strand, counting down.
ATAAGTGTATGGGGCCCTTTACTCTTCAGATCACTCACCTCCTGATTGTTGCACCTGATTAAATAGCACGGAACCACCTTACTTGGACATTTCAAAAACCATCCATTTCACCAACAAATGCTTGTATCTGTATTTTTGTAATTTTGTTTTTTATGCACAGCTGCACCAATGCAATTTTACCTACAAACACTTAAAAAACCTTACAGAATTACCTTTGCTTCTTAACCATACTTGCCTACCTGACCCTCTTCATGAGGGAGAAAATGCTCTGTTCCTGAACTTTCCTGGTAATGTATGATTGCCATCACCTGTGGTGAGCTAGTTAATTGATAAGAAAGGTGTTTCACCACAGGTGATGGCAATCATACATTACCAGGAAAGTCCAGGAACAGAGCATTTTCTCCCTCATGAAGAGGGTCAGGTAGGCAAGTATGTTCTTAACCCTCTCACAATCCTTTCATTTCTTACAGCCCAAATACATTTCTGCACCCACTTTATCTACGCTTTTGACTCATTTCATACTAAAGCTACACCCATTGAGCCTACACTGCTTTTCTCACCTGCATTTCTGCAATTCTTCTGCTCTGATTCCCTTACAGTCTCCACTCCTACTTCCACTTTCCCTCAACCTATTTACCTACTTAACACTATGTCAAGGCTTTCTTATACTCCCCACATCACTCAGTGTCTACCTAATCATGTGTCTTTATCCTTCCACCTTAGTCTCCTACACCTCCTCCTCTGTCTCCCCTCCATCCCTCTGTTTCCTTCCCCCTCCTTTCCTGTTACCCCACTTTCATTTACCTCTGCCCCATGGTCCTGCTACCCCACAACTCAGCCCTGCTCCCTCCCTCCCTTCCCTGTCACCTCCCCACACCCCCATCCACATCACACTGACCTCCCTCCCTGCCCACCTCCTGCAGTTTCCCCTCCTAGCTCAGGCACCCGTACCATCACTACTCTCTCATCATCCCTGCCCTCAAAGTTAATCTCTCCTAATCACTACAGCAACCATGATAATCTCATTCACATCTCTCCCACAAACTCATACCCCCTATCCTGTGCCCTCTAGAATGCCAGATCTGTTTGTAACAAACTGGTCCCCACTCATGACCTTTACATTTCCAACTCCCTGCACCTACTAGCCATTACTGAAACTTGGATTACGCCCTCTGACACTACCGCTCCTGCTGCTCTCTCTGCTGGGGGGCTTCACATTCACACACACACCCCGACCTGGGGGTCGCCATAGGGGTGGTGTTGGGGTCCTTTTACCTTCTAGTTACTCCTACCAACTCATACCACCAGAACCATCCCTTACATTCTCTACATTTGAGGTCCATACTATACGCCTCTTCCAACCAGTCCATCTTAGAGTAGCTGTCATTTACTGCCCCCCTGGCACTGCTTCCAAATTCATCGACAACTTTGCTTCCTGGCTTCCTCACTTCCTCTCCTCTGACATTCCCTCCATTATCCTAGGCGATTTCAACATCCCTATTGACATCCCCACACAATCCCCTGCCTCTAAACTCCTTAACCTCACCTCTTCACTTGGTCTCTCCCAGTGGACCTCCTCACCCTCCCATGTGAATGGGAGATCACTGGATCTGGTCTTCACTCACCGTTGTGATATTTCTGATTTTTCCAACTCCCCTTTTCCCCTCTCTGACCACCACCTGCTCTCTATTAACCTATCTCTCTCGGCTTCCCCATCTCTACCTCCTAAGGCTACCATCACTAAGCGTAACATTGAGGCTATTGACACCACATTCCTTTCCTTCCTGTTTGACTCACTTCTCTCTCCTATTCTCTCTCTCTCATGCCCTGAACAAGCCACTTCCATATACAATGCATCCCTTACTTCTGCTCTTGACTCTGTTGCTCCACCAACCACTATTCACCCTCGCAAATTAACACCTCATCCCTGGCACACCAAATGCACCAGATATCTGCAAAAATGCTCACGTACGGCTGAGCGACACTGGAGGAAATCACGCTCTAAGGCAGACTTCCTCCATTTCAAACTTATGCTCTCATCCTTCAGTGCTGCCCTATCTCTTGCTAAACAGTCATACTTCAAGAACCTCATCTCCTCCCAGTCTTCCAACCCGCGGCGCCTCTTTGCCACTCTTAACTCACTCCTCTGCCCACCTCCACCTTCTCTCCCTCACTCTCCGCTCTTGACTTTGCCACTTACTTCACATCCAAAATTGACTCCATACGTCAGGATATTACATCACACCAGACCATCAGTAACCAGCCTCCTCCCATCCCTTACCACCCCTCCCACCAACTCTGACATCTTTCTCCCATGCATCTGGTGAGGAAGTCATGGCGCTCATTCGTTCCTGTCCCCTCACCACCTCCCCACTTGACCCTATCCCCTCCTGCCTCCTCCGCTACCTCTCTCCTTCTGCCTGTTCCCATCTTTCCCACCTTCTCAATCTCTCCCTCTCATCAGGCACTGTCCCCTCTGCCTTCAAGCATGCACTCATCTCTCCTATTCTTAAAAATCTACCCTTGATCCAAACACTCTCTCCAACTACCGACCCATCTCTCTCCTCCCTTTTGCCTACAAACTCCTTGAGCGTATTGTCTACAACCGCCTTACTTCCTTTCTTTCCTCACACTCACGGCTTGACCCATTCCAGTCTGGCTTCCGTCCTCTTCACTCCACTGAAACTGTCCTCACAAAAGTATGCAATGACCTCCATGCTGCTAAATCTAAGGGCCACTACTCTCTTCTTATTCTTCTTGATCTCTCTGCTGCTTTTGACACTGTGGACCATCTTCTCCTACTGCAAATCCTTCACTCCATTGGTCTGCGTGATACTGCCCTCTCTTGGCTCTCTTCCTACCTCTCTGACCGTTCATTCTCTGTCTCCTCTCATGACTCCACCTCCCCCTCACTTCCACTAACTGTAGGTGTACCCCAAGGTTCTGTCCTTGGTCCTCTTCTCTTCTCTCTCTATACGTCCTCACTAGGTAAGCTCATTAGGTCTTTTGGTTTCCAATATCATCTCTATGCCGATGACACTCAAATCTACCTTTCCTCTCCAGACCTCTCCCCTGCTCTCCTCACTCGTATCTCCAACTGTCTCTCTGCTACCTCTTCCTGGATGTCTCAGCGCTTTCTTAAACTTAACATGTCTAAGACCGAGCTGATCATCTTCCCTCCCTCCCGCACAACCTCACCTCCCACAATCTCATTATCTATAGATGGCACTACTATCTCCTCTAGCCCCCAAGTGCGCTGTCTTGGCGTAATCCTTGACTCCTCCCTCTCCTTCAAACCACACATTCAGTACCTCTCACAAACCTGTCATTTTCATCTAAAAAACATTACCAGGATCAGACCCTTTCTGACCCAAGATGCTACTAAGACTCTCATCCACTCACTGGTCATCTCCAGACTGGACTACTGTAATCTCCTCCTAACTGGCATTCCTGACAATTACCTCTCTCCTCTCCAATCTATCCTCAATGCTGCAGCCGACTCATCTTCCTCACCAAACGCACTACGTCCACCTCCCCTCTCCTACAAGACCTTCACTGGCTCCCCTTCGCTTTCAGAATCCAATTCAAACTTCTCACACTCACTTACAAAGCCCTCACCCACTCCTCTCCCATCTACATCTCTGACCTTATCTCCCTTTACTCTCCCACCCATCCTCTTCGCTCTGCTAATGCACGCCGACTCTCCTGTCTTCTGATTACCTCCTCCCACTCCTACCTCCAAGGTTTCTCACGTGTTGCTCCATTTCTCTGTAATTCCCTACCTCTCCCCCTCAGACTCTCCACCTCTCTACAAAACTTCAAACGGGCTCTCAAGACCCACTTCTTCACCAAACCCAGCCAAATCTCATCTTAAACCTCTGTTCCACGCTATCTATGTACCCCTTCTGTGTCACCCCTGTCTGTCTACCCCTCCTCTTTAGAATGTAAGCTCTCACGAGCAGGGCCCTCTTCCCTCATGTGCTTATCCTTTCTTACTTTAATAATCTTAAACTGCATCAACTCCAGCATTCTTCTGCCACCTGATACTTATCTCAGTGTCAACTGCTGATGTAGCTATGTTTATTTACCCTGTACTTGTCCTATATTGTCATCAACTGTAAGTTGCTGTTGTTTGATTATTTGTTTATGTACTCTGTAATTGGGCGCTGCGGAACCCTTGTGACGCCATATAAATAAAGGCTAATAATAATGTGTAATTGAATGTTACAGATATATGGAAGCATTCAGTGAGCAACATATTAATGCTTTGCATTAAAAGTTGTGTTGACATCTGAGGCTGGCTCATTCAGTAGTGTTAACAATTCAGCTTAAGGAGGTGTTTTTCTTGTACCTGATCTCTGCAGAATTCATAAGGTTCTGCGCTGTAGGAGGAGCCTCTGAGTCCGATCTGTACAACGCGCTTACAGTCCAGCAATCCTTCATCCACACAGCGTCTGAATGGAGTCCCATGATAGATCTTCTCCCCCAGGGCAGAATCCCCAGTGTCGTCATGGGCATCCACATGTATTAAGCCGACAGGTCCATGTCTGGAACCAGCACAAGATATTAATGTGTCCTGTGCAATCTCCTGTAACATTCTGCCCTGCCCACTACATTACACCCTGCACATTCTAATCATGTGACCCTGACTGCTACATTGTATCCTACACATTCTAGTCATGTGACCCTGCTACATTATATCATGCACATTCTAATCATGTGACCATATCCGCTACATTATATCCTTCACATTCTAATCATGTGACCCTGTCCGCTACATTACACCCTGCACATTCTAATCATGTGACCCTGTCTGCTACATTATATCCTGCACATTCTAATCATGTGACCCTGTCCGCTACATTACACCCTGCACATTCTAATCATGTGACCCTGTCTGCTACATTATATCCTGCACATTCTAATCATGTGACCCTGTCCCTGCATTACACCCTGCACATTCTAATCATGTGACCCTGACTGCTACATTACACCCTGCACATTCTAATCATGTGACCCTGACCGCTACATTACATCCTGCACATTCTAATCATGTGACCCTGCCTGCTACATTGTATCCTGCACATTCTAATAATGTGACCCTGACTGCTACATTATATCCTGCACATTCTAATCATGTGACCCTGCCTCCTACATTACACCGTGCACATTCTAATCATGTGACCCTGTCCCTGTATTACACCCTGCACATTCTAATCATGTGACCCTGACTGCTACATTACACCCTGCACATTCTAATCATGTGACCCTGACCGCTACATTACATCCTGCACATTCTAATCATGTGACCCTGTCTGCTACATTGTATCCTGCACATTCTAATCATGTGACCCTGCCTGCTACATTGTATCCTGCACATTCTACTCATGTGACCCTGCCTGCTACATAACACCCTGCACATTCTAATCATGTGACCCTGTCTGCTACATTACATCCTGCACATTCTAATCATGTGACCCTGTCTGCTACATTGTATCCTGCACATTCTAATCATGTGACCCTGCCTGCTACATTGTATCCTGCACATTCTAATCATGTGACCCTGCCTGCTACATAACACCCTGCACATTCTAATCATGTGACCCTGTCTGCTACATTGTATCCTGCACATTCTAATCATGTGACCCGGTCCCTGCATTACACCCTGCACATTCTAATCATGTGACCCTGACTGCTACATTATATCCTGCACATTCTAATCATGTGACCCTGCCTCCTACATTACACCCTGCACATTCTAATCATGTGACCCTGTCCCTGCATTACACCCTGCACATTCTAATCATGTGACCCTGACTGCTACATTACACCCTGCACATTCTAATCATGTGACCCTGACCGCTACATTACATCCTGCACATTCTAATCATGTGACCCTGTCTGCTACATTGTATCCTGCACATTCTAATCATGTGACCCTGCCTGCTACATTGTATCCTGCACATTCTACTCATGTGACCCTGCCTGCTACATAACACCCTGCACATTCTAATCATGTGACCCTGTCTGCTACATTACATCCTGCACATTCTAATCATGTGACCCTGTCTGCTACATTGTATCCTGCACATTCTAATCATGTGACCCCGCCTGCTACATTGTATCATGCACATTCTAATCATGTGACCCTGCCTGCTACATAACACCCTGCACATTCTAATCATGTGACCCTGTCTGCTACAATGTATCCTGCACATTCTAATCATGTGACCCTGTCCCTGCATTACACCCTGCACATTCTAATCATGTGAGCCTGACTGCTACATAACACCCTGCACATTCTAATCATGTGACCCTGACCGCTACATTACATCCTGCACATTCTAATCATGTGACCCTGTCTGCTACATTGTATCCTGCACATTCTAATCATGTGACCCTGCCTGCTACATTGTATCCTGCACATTCTAATCATGTGACCCTGCCTGCTACATAACACCCTGCACATTCTAATCATGTGACCCTGTCTGCTACAATGTATCCTGCACATTCTAATCATGTGACCCTGTCTGCTACATTGTATCCTGCACATTCTAATCATGTGACCCGGCCTGCTACATTGTATCCTGCACATTCTAATCATGTGACCCTGACTGCTACATTATATCCTGCACATTCTAATCATGTGACCCTGCCTGCTACATTACACCCTGCACATTCTAATCATGTGACCCTGTCTGCTACATTGTATCCTGCACATTCTAATCATGTGACTTTGCCTGCTACATTATATCCTGCACATTCTAATCATGTGACCCTGTCCGCTTCATTACATCCTGCACATTCAAATCATGTGACCCTGTCCGCTACATAACATCCTGCACATTCTAATCATGTGACCCTGCCTGCTACATTACACCCTGCACATTCTAATCATGTGACCCTGCCTGCTACATTACACCCTGCACATTCTAATCATGTGACCCTGTCCGCTTCATTACATCCTGCACATTCAAATCATGTGACCCTGTCCGCTACATAACATCCTGCACATTCTAATCATGTGACCCTGTCTGCTACATTGTATCCTGCACATTCTAATCATGTGACCCTGTCCGCTACATTACATCCTGCATATTCTAATCATGTGACCCTGTCCGCTACATTACATTTTGCACATTTTAACCATGTGGCCTTGTCCGCTACATTACATCCTGCACATTCTAATCATGTGACCCTGTCCGCTACATTACATTTTGCACATTTTAACCATGTGGCCTTGTCCGCTACATTACATCCTGCACATTCTAATCATTCCGACCCGTACGCACACTGCGGTTCATCGCAGCGGTGCGAACGGGTTGGTTCTGCTCATGCGTGGCGGCCACATTGCGCAGGCGCGTCGTTGCCCGGGGACGGCAGCAACGCCGCATACGAAAAGAGCGATCGCAGCGGTGACCGCAAGAAGATTGACAGGAGAAAGGCGTTCCGGGGCATCAACAGACCGTTTTCCGGGAGTGGTTCGGTGAACGCAGGCGTGTCCAGACGTTTGGAGGGCGGATGTCTGACGTCAATTCCGGGACCTGCATCGCTGAAATCATCGCACCATGTAAGTATGTCTAGGGCTAGTCTTGTTTTACATAAAACTTTTTTAAAATACAAATGTAATCAGCGCTCTACTTATCTAGATATTAGGAGGGTGGCAGCAATACGTGATTGAGGCTAAACCCAAAGCCTCCAGAAAATTAATAAATGACGTTACCAGGGTTTCACAACTGCGCCTGTATGAAAATGATGTTAATATTATGAAAAAAAGGGGGGACAGTAAATGGGATATAAATGTTTAATCTACTAATATGAGTATTACAAAGCCATAATGTGCATACATGCAAACTAGTGAAGAAAAAGAAATAAGTAAATAGAGTAAAATAGTAATACTACAGGTAAATGCAAACAAAATAAATATAAATAATAAATGATATGGTATAGGGTAGGTCAAATGAAAATTCTGAGTCCAAAGTGTAGTGTAAATAGAGTGTGGCGTCCCACCTCTTTAATCACACTGATGTGGTTCTGTACTAGGTGGAATGATACAACACAGTGGGAATGGAAGCTCTAATAATGAATTGGAACTTGGGGTTGGAGAGTCCGTTACAGATGTTAAAAGTTCTCCTCTTTTCAGAGGCAGGTTCTGGTCCGGTCGCGGTAACAACACTAAGGGGTACCCCTGACTGGATAGCGGAGGGACAAGGTGACCAGGGGATAAGTTAACTATTTGCTCCGGACTTACCGCTTGTCACCTCTGCCACGGACGGCGGGAGGCACCTGCATCCACAGACGTCCACCGCCCGCCGGGTCCGAGGGATGCGGTCATGTCTCTGGGGGGAAGGTAGCACTGGCTTCGGGACCCACAAGGGGACTGTCCGCCGTGAACCCCCCCTCTTACGGAGCTGTTACCTTATCTCCTGTGCTTGAATCCCGACGTTCGCTTCCACTGCTTCGCTCGGTCTTCTTTGCGGCTGTTGATCGGTACTCTGCTCACTGGTCTTGCACCTCTCGGCCACGTGACTCAATCTTCCTCCGTAATACCTCCTATGTCCGTGGTGTGTTTCGTATAGAAGTTGTTATAGAGCACCACTGTGTTGTGTATGGACACTGGTTTTAGAACTGAAAGTATAGTGTTTTTTTCCTCCAACGCGTGTCGACCCGTCTGGGTCTTCCTCAGGGAGTCCTTGATTGACATCTTTGTTGAGGGCTATTTAGGCCCATACTTGATTACATCATATAAGTGGGTGTGTTCCTTGGTTCTTCCCATGAACCACACGAATAGCTACACAGTAAATTAATGAAAATAACATAAATGATACAAAATATTAAAACAAAAGTGTATAGTAAACACTGAGCAGTGAATGTAAAAAAATAAAGAAATAAAATATGGTTGTGTGAATGAAAAATTATTTTATAACATATTAAAGTGCTATATCACACAAATTGTCCTAAAACTGTAATGCTGATCGGATTGAATAAATGCATGAATTGATATTAATCTGAGAGACCCTAACATAATTAGGGGAGTGGGGGGTTTTAGGTCCTAATATTCAGTTATTTATATAAATAGATGATAGATATAAATATGTTAAAATAAATAATTATAAGATTGATCATGTACTAAAGGATGTTCATACAATTCCATCCATTAGTCACAATAATCCTCATTTAACAATGTCCTTCTCAAATAAATGGGATACACAGTTTGCAGGGCAGACAGCTCTATTGACCGTCAATTCATCACTATTGACCTCACTTCGTTATCTAAATTGAGACCTTGTGGTCTCAATGTTTTTAGAGTGTATATCCACCTTAATTCCTCTTTATTGATTTTCTTAAAAAAATCTCCTCCTCTCCAGTTGGGTGACACTAGCTTGATTCCCCAGAATCCTCATACCCATAGGGTTGCTGTCATGTAGTTCTTTAAAGTGATGTGACAGATTGTGTGTTTCTAATCCCTTTCTTACGTTCCTGACATGTTCTGCCACTCTTGTCTTTAGGGGTCTTGTCGTTCTGCCTACGTACTGTAATTTACAAGGGCATTCAATAAGGTATATTACCCCTTTACTATGGCATGAGATATGTTCCTGTATCTCAAAATCTTCCCCTGTTCTGTTGGAAACAAAGTTGGTAATCCTTTTGGTGCTCACTTTGAGTGTTCTACAGTAACTACAAGTGCTGCAATAGAAAAATCCTTTATTAAGTCTCTGTCCTGTCATGGTGGTCTGTGTTGTCTCTACCTTTCTAAGGTGACTATGTGACAATCTAGATCTTAAGTCTGGCGCTCTTCTATAGACCACTTTCGGTCTCGATGGGAGTTTGTCAGCTAGTACCTCATCCTCTAGAAGGATGTGCCAGTGTCTGTATAGAATCTTTTCCAGCTGTTTATTGTTGGTATTATATTGTGTAATAAAGACTGTCTTAAACTCTTCACTTGATGTTTCTCTATTCTTATAGGTTAGGAGAGTGTCTCTGTCTATCTTCGTTGCTTTTTCTAAATCTTTATCCAGTGTGTCTTCCTTATAGCCCTTTTCTAGAAATTGACATTTCATTTCTCCTGCTTGTATTTTGAAATCTTCTAATTTGGTACAATTTCTCCTGATCCGTTTGAACTGACCTGACAGGATGCTCTTTAACCAGTTGGGGTGGTGTAGACCTGACGGGATGCTTTTTAACCAGTTGGGGTGGTGTCCACTGCTGTTTAGAATATAACTATTCACATCCACACTCTTTTGAAAAGTTTTCGTGTGTATGATTGAATTTTCTATAAAGACCGTTATGTCCAAAAAATTCACTGTGGATTGACTGTACTCTGTGGTGAAGACCAAATTGTTATTATTTGAATTGATGTATGACAAAAACTCTAATAGTTTCTCTTCTGTACCCCGCCAAATGAAAATCACATCATCTATGTACCTTCGCCATAGGACCAGGTTTGCTCCAAAGTCGTGCCCACACCAGACTTTGGAGCAAACCTGGTCCTATGGCACACTGGATAAAGATTTAGAAAAAGCAACGAAGATAGACAGAGACACTCTCCTAACCTATAAGAATAGAGAAACATCAAGTGAAGAGTTTAAGACAGTCTTTATTACACAATATAATACCAACAATAAACAGCTGGAAAAGATTCTATACAGACACTGGCACATCCTTCTAGAGGATGAGGTACTAGCTGACAAACTCCCATCGAGACCGAAAGTGGTCTATAGAAGAGCGCCAGACTTAAGATCTAGATTGTCACATAGTCACCTTAGAAAGGTAGAGACAACACAGACCACCATGACAGGACAGAGACTTAATAAAGGATTTTTCTATTGCAGCACTTGTAGTTACTGTAGAACACTCAAAGTGAGCACCAAAAGGATTACCAACTTTGTTTCCAACAGAACAGGGGAAGATTTTGAGATACAGGAACATATCTCATGCCATAGTAAAGGGGTAATATACCTTATTGAATGCCCTTGTAAATTACAGTACGTAGGCAGAACGACAAGACCCCTAAAGACAAGAGTGGCAGAACATGTCAGGAACGTAAGAAAGGGATTAGAAACACACAATCTGTCACATCACTTTAAAGAACTACATGACAGCAACCCTATGGGTATGAGGATTCTGGGGAATCAAGCTAGTGTCACCCAACTGGAGAGGAGGAGATTTTTTTAAGAAAATCAATAAAGAGGAATTAAGGTGGATATACACTCTAAAAACATTGAGACCACAAGGTCTCAATTTAGATAACGAAGTGAGGTCAATAGTGATGAATTGACGGTCAATAGAGCTGTCTGCCCTGCAAACTGTGTATCCCATTTATTTGAGAAGGACATTGTTAAATGAGGATTATTGTGACTAATGGATGGAATTGTACGAACATCCTGTTTGACATCCTTTAGTACATGATCAATCTTATAATTATTTATTTTAACATATTTATATCTATCATCTATTTATATAAATAACTGAATATTAGGACCTAAAACCCCCCACTCCCCTAATTATGTTAGGGTCTCTCAGATTAATATCAATTCATGCATTTATTCAATCCGATCAGCATTACAGTTTTAGGACAATTTGTGTGATATAGCACTTTAATATGTTATAAAATCATTTTTCATTCACACAACCATATTTTATTTCTTTATTTTTTTACATTCACTGCTCAGTGTTTACTATACACTTTTGTTTTAATATTTTGTATCATTTATGGTATTTTCATTAATTTACTGTGTAGCTATTCGTGTGGTTCATGGGAAGAACCAAGGAACACACCCACTTATATGATGTAATCAAGTATGGGCATAAATAGCCCTCAACAAAGAAGTCAATAAAGGACTCCCTGAGGAAGACCCAGACGGGTCGACACGCGTTGGAGGAAAAAACACTATACTTTCAGTTCTAAAACCAGTGTCCATACACAACACAGTGGTGCTCTATAACAACTTCTATACGAAACACACCACGGACATAGGAGGTATTACGGAGGAAGATTGAGTCACGTGGCCGAGAGGTGCAAGACCAGTGAGCAGAGTACCGATCAACAGCCGCAAAGAAGACCGAGCGAAGCAGTGGAAGCGAACGTCAGGATTCAAGCACAGGAGATAAGGTAACAGCTCCATAAGAGGGGGGGTTCACGGCGGACAGTCCCCTTGTGGGTCCCGAAGCCAGTGCTACCTTCCCCCCAGAGACATGACCGCATCCCTCGGACCCGGCGGGCGGTGGACGTCTGTGGATGCAGGTGCCTCCCGCCGTCCGTGGCAGAGGTGACAAGCGGTAAGTCCGGAGCAAATAGTTAACTTATCCCCTGGTCACCTTGTCCCTCCGCTATCCAGTCAGGGGTACCCCTTAGTGTTGTTACCGCGACCGGACCAGAACCTGCCTCTGAAAAGAGGAGAACTTTTAACATCTGTAACGGACTCTCCAACCCCAAGTTCCAATTCATTATTAGAGCTTCCATTCCCACTGTGTTGTATCATTCCACCTAGTACAGAACCACATCAGTGTGATTAAAGAGGTGGGACGCCACACTCTATTTACACTACACTTTGGACTCAGAATTTTCATTTGACCTACCCTATACCATATCATTTATTATTTATATTTATTTTGGTTGCATTTACCTGTAGTATTACTATTTTACTCTATTTACTTATTTATTTTTCTTCACTAGTTTGCATGTATGCAAATTATGGCTTTGTAATACTTATATTAGTAGATTAAACATTTATATCCCATTTACTGTCCCCCCTTTTTTTCATAATATTAACATCATTTTCATACAGGCGCAGTTGTGAAACCCTGGTAACAAAACTTTTTTAGCATACCGGGGCTGCACAAGCGATCGCAGCCCTGCTATGCTAAAATACACTCCCCCATAGGCGGAGTCTAGTTGATCGCATGAGCAGCAAAAAGTTGCTACGTGCGATCAACTCGGAATGACCCCCCCACCCCTGTCCGCTACATTACATCCTGCCTGCACATTCTAATCACGGGATCCTGCCTGCTACATTACATCCTGCACATTCTAATCATGTGATCCTGTCCCTGCATTACATGCTGCACATTCTAACCACGTGACCCTGTCCGCTACATTACATCCTGCACATTCTAATCATGTGACCCTGCTACATTATATCCTGCACATTCTAATCATGTGATCCTGTCCCTGCATTACATGCTGCACATTCTAACCATGTGACCCTGTCCGCTACATTACACCCTGCACATTCTAATCATGTGACCCTGTCCGCTACATTACACCCTGCACATTCTAATCATGTGACCCTACTACATTACACCCTGCACATTCTAATCATGTGATCCTGTCCGCTACATTACACCCTGCACATTCTAATCATGTGATCCTGTCCCTGCATTACATGCTGCACATTCTAACCATGTGACTCTGTCCGCTACATTACATCCTGCACATTCTAATCATGGGATCCTGCCTGCTACATTATATCCTGCACATTCTAATCATGTGATCCTATCCCTGCATTACATGCTGCACATTCTAACCATGTGACCCTGTCTGCTACATTACACCCTGCACATTCTAATCATGTGACCCTGTCCGCTACATTACATTCTGCACATTCTAATCATGTGACCCTGTCCCTACATTACACCCTGCACATTCTAATCATGTGACCCTGTCCGCTACATTACATCCTGCACATTCTAATCATGTGACCCTGTCCGCTATATTACATCCTGCACATTCTAATCATGTGACTATGTCCGCTACATTACATCCTGTACATTCTAATCATGTGACTCTGTCCGCTACATTACATCCTGTACATTCTAACCATGTGACCCTGTCCCTACATTACACCCTGCACATTCTAATCATGTGACCCTGTCCGCTACATTACATCCTGCACATTCTGATCATGTGACCCTGTCCGCTATATTACATCCTGCACATTCTAATCATGTGACTATGTCCGCTACATTACATCCTGCACATTCTGATCATGTGACCCTGTCCGCTATATTACATCCTGCACATTCTAATCATGTGACTATGTCCGCTACATTACATCCTGTACATTCTAATCATGTGACTCTGTCCGCTACATTACATCCTGTACATTCTAATCATGTGACTATGTCCGCTACATTACATCCTGTACATTCTAATCATGTGACCCTGTCCCTGCATTACACCCTGCACATTCTAACCATGTGACCCTGTCCGCTACATTATATCCTGCACATTCTAATCATGTGACCCTGTCCGCTACATTACATCCTGCACATTCTAATCATGTGACCCTGTCCGCTACATTACACCCTGCACATTCTAACCATGTGACCCTGTCCGCTACATTACACCCTGCACATTCTAATCATGTGACCCTGTCCGCTACATTACACCCTGCACATTCTAATCATGTGACCCTGCCTGCTACATTACACCCTGCACATTCTAACCATGTGACCCTGTCTGCTACATTACACCCTGCACATTCTAATCATGTGACCCTGCCTGCTACATTACACCCTGCACATTCTAACCATGTGACCCTGTCCGCTACATTACACCCTGCACATTGTAATCATGTGACCCTGTCCGCTACATTACACCCTGCACATTCTAATCAGGTGACACTGTCCCTGCATTACACCCTGCACATTCTGACCATGTGACCCTGTCCCTGCATTACACCCTGCACATTCTAATCATGTGACCCTGTCCGCTACATTACACCCTGCACATTCTTATCATGTGACCCTGTCCGCTACATTACACCCTGCACAGTCTAATCATGTGACCCTGTCCCTACATTACACCCTGCACATTCTAACCATGTGACCCTGTCCGCAACATTACACCCTGCACATTCTAATCATGTGACCCTATCCCTACATTACACCCTGCACATTCTAATCATGTGACCCTGTCCCTGCTTTACACCCTGGACATTCTAATCATGTGACCCTGTCCCTGCATTACACCCTGCACATTCTAATCATGTGACCCTGCCTGCTACATTACACCCTGCACATTCTAACCATGTGACCCTGTCCGCTACATTACACCCTGCACATTCTAACCATGTGACCCTGTCCACTACATTACACCCTGCACATTCTAATCATGTGACTCTGTCCGCTACATTACACCCTGCACATTCTAATCATGTGACCCTGCCTGCTACATTACACCCTGCACATTCTAATCATGTGACCCTGCCTGCTACATTACACCCTGCACATTCTAATCATGTGACCCTGTCCGCTATATTACATCCTGCACATTCTAATCATGTAAGCCTGTCTGCTACATTACATGCTGCACATTCTAATCATGTGACCCTGTCCGCTACATTACATCCTGTACATTCTAATCATGTGACCCTGCCGTTACATTACACCCTGCACATTCTAACCATGTGACCCTGTCCGCTTCATTACACCCTACACATTCTAATCATGTGACCCTGTCCGCTACATTACATTCTGCACATTCTAATCATGTGACCCTGCCTGCTACATTACACCCTGCACATTCTAACCATGTGACCCTGTCCGCTACATTACACCCTGCACATTCTAATCATGTGACCCTGCCTGCTACATCACACCCTGCACATTCTAATCATGTGACCCTGCCGTTACATCGCACCCTGCACATTCTAATCATGTGACCCTGTCCGCTACATTACATTCTGCACATTCTAATCATGTGACCCTGCCATTACATTACACCCTGCACATTCTAATCATGTGACCCTGCCGCTACATTACACCCTGCACATTCTAATCATGTGACCCTGTCCGCTACATTACATTCTGCACATTCTAATCATGTGACCCTGCCATTACATTACACCCTGCACATTCTAATCATGTGACCCTGTCCCTACATTACACCCTGCACATTCTAATCATGTGACCCTGTCCGCTACATTACACCCTGCACATTCTAATCATGTGACCCTGTCCACTACATTATATCCTGCACATTCTAATCATGTGACCCTGCCGTTACAGTACACCCTGCACATTCTAATCATGTGACCCTGCCGTTACATTACACCCTGCACAT
Organism: Pseudophryne corroboree; assembly: GCF_028390025.1. Classification (NCBI taxonomy): domain Eukaryota; kingdom Metazoa; phylum Chordata; class Amphibia; order Anura; family Myobatrachidae; genus Pseudophryne; species Pseudophryne corroboree. Next base: position 16,599,103 of record NC_086453.1, on the reverse strand, counting down.
TCTAATCATGTGACCCTGCCGTTACATTACACCCTGCACATTTCTAATCATGTGACCCTGCCGCTACATTACACCCTGCACATTCTAATGTGACCCTGCCGCTACATTACACCCTGCACATTCTAATCATGTGACCCTGTTCGCTACATTACATTCTGCACATTCTAATCATGTGACCCTGTCCACTACATTATATCCTGCACATTCTAATCATGTGACCCTGCCGTTACATTACACCCTGCACATTCTAATCATGTGACCCTGCCGTTACATTACACCCTGCACATTCTAATCATGCGACCCTGCCGTTACATTACACCCTGCACATTCTAATCATGTGACCCTGCCATTACGTTACACCCTGCACATTCGAATCATGTGACCCTGCCGCTACATTACACCCTGCACATTCTATTGATTTATTCTTGTAGTAATGTGGACAATGAATTCACTTTCCTTTATATTCTCCCTTCCTTTCATCCCTGCACATATACTGTATACACCTGCTCTATACACAAATGCCATGATGGTATAGGCATACATGTGCCCTGCGGGCGGCTCAGGTACTCTCTATGCGTATATACAGCATATGTTATTTATATAAGTCACACTTTAGAACAACAGAGAGGGGGCACTTACTTTTCAGCTACAGCTTGGAGGATGGGGTAAGTGATTGTGTGATCCCCACCTACACAAAACATACGGAGATTAATATATATTCATCCAGCAATCAAAAAAGTCTTACTTACACATCCCGGTTCCACCCCGGGACACTGACCGCAGGATCGGAGCCCGGTTTTAGGTTACTTATACCCCTTTCACACCGCACAAATAACCTGGTATCGACCCGGCATGTTGCCGTGTCGGCGTACAGTGTGAAAGGGGCATAGCCGAAATCCCGGGTCGCCTGACCCGGCAATTCAACCCGGGAATAAAGCAGTGTTATACCCGGGTTGAATACCGGGTCAGTGGCTGCGTAAACGGGCTCCCGGGTCGATGCGTCCCGGGACCCGTTTACTACAGCAGGGAGAGGCGGCGTGGAGATGATCTCACCTCCGATCCCGCTGCCAGCTCCGCCCCCCACTGCTATGGCAACCCGCCTGGCATATTGCCGGGTCGGGGAAGCCTGCAGCAGCGGCCAATGCCGGATCCCACCCGGGAAGGACCCGTTTCCAATTCCCGGGTGGGATCCGGCATTGGCGGTGTGAAAGGGGTATTAACCCATTCATACCAGCAGATAAACTCGGGTTATTCCCGGGTCATCGCCGCTCACACTGGAGCCCGGGTCTTCCGTCTAACAGTGGATGCTTGGAGATGATGTCATATGCAAACGCTGCTGAGTCTGCCAATCAGTTCCTTTTAGGCATGACACACACCGCAGGTTACCTGGGTTAGACCCAGGAATAACCCTGGTAGCGACCAGGGTGGAGACCCGGCAATTTGGACCCAGGTAGGCCCTATCACTTTATGGGCCCCATTTATTAACTAAAAATAACACCAGCGGCATTTTCCGTTTAGTATCACCGTGATACAAACAAAAATGCAGCTGGAATTCAGCAATGTTTACCTCTGCAGCGAGGTCTGGTGAGGTCCAGCAATGTCTCCTCCCTCAGCGGCGTCCTCTGGTCTCCTCCTGGCAGCCTAACGCTACCAGCGACGGGCTGCTCATGTGCATGACTGCTTTCCCGGAGGGGACCCAGCAATGCCCGGTAGGCTTCACTGTAGCCCGAAAGGCAGCGCTGGGTCCCCATTCCCGGTAATGGGTACCATACCGCTCTCGCCATCTACAGCTGGCAAGAGCAGTACAGGGGCAAACAGCGATAAACTTAGTTTACAGCTGTTTTATGAATACTGAAAGGATGACCTAACCCCTCTGATAATGATTCTGCTCTGGTGTTCCGTATTATCAGCATATTACTGTGTAATACCTATGGAGAACGTTTAGGCTAAACCTCTTTATATGCAAGTAGCGCCTACAGGATTTATTGTACAGTGTGACCAAGCCACGGGGGAGCTGTACCAAGGCTTGGAGAGAGATAATAGTACCAAGTAATCGGCCCCATGTTACAGGCTGTGTTGGAAAAATGACTGGAGCTGATTGGGTGGTACTTTATCTCCCTCCGCTTTATCTCTCTCCAAGTTTTGAGACATCTCCCCCTGTGTTGGAAGGGAAGGATTACATAGGTGCGCTGTTACCCATTGTCAGCGGTATACATCTGGCCGCCATTATCCTCTGGTAAGCTTTCCTGATCCTCTGGCAGCTGTCCGGTAGGTTGTATAAATTCACATTGACGTCGCCGATATCAGCCACCATGAGCGAGTTGAACGGAGCGGCTCGTGTGGTCACGTTGTATCTCCTGACCATAGAGGACTCTCCCCTGATGTGACGAGGCCCAAACCTGGCAGATAACAATGGAACAGTCTCGCATCCCTGCGTATACTCAGGTATAGTTACATGCAGCGACTTTTACAGCTGCAACGTGCCACTATTATCTGCTGCGCATTAAGGGGCACATTTATCAAGCAGTGATGAAACTCGCTGTGTATGATATATGCTGCTTCAGCCGGTCAGCTTCCAACTGTCATTTTTCAAATACATGACAGTAGTGAGCTGATTGGCTGGAGCACCATGTCTCATACGCAATGAGTTTTATCCCTCACGGTGAGTTTTATCACTTGTTGATAAAGGAGCTTCTAAATCTCTCACATCTCTGTGCACCTTGGGGGTTGCAGAGGCTGTCAGGCTATGTACTGTACTGTGTATAAACTGTGTTAGCAGTCATTACTATGACTGTGATGTCGCACCTGCTGGTGTATCCTGGGCACATGTGCTCCTGCATTTACACTGGCCTCACCATGTTGGTTGCATCTCGCGGTTACAGCCAGCTCATTGCCGTAAGCATACTTGCCTACCCACCCGGAATGGCCGGGAGGCTCCCGAAAATCGGGTGACCCTCCCGGCCCCCCGGAAAGGTGGGCAAGCCTCCCGCTTCCCCCCTCGGCCGCCCGCAGCAGTGAACAAGTAGGCGGGCCGAGGGGGTCCTATGACGCGATTCGCGCTGAATCGCGTCATCGTAGCTCCGCCCACCGCTATGCAGCACCTCGTTTCTCGGCACAGCACAGTGGGGGGTGGAGTCACGATGACGCGACCCTGATGCAACGCCCCCGGACCTCCCATCCTGCTGCCGACCACGCCCCCAAACCACCCGTCCTGCTGCCGGCCACGCCCCCATTCACCTACAACGCTGCCTCCTCCCGGAGGAGGAGGCAGCAAAGTAGGTAAGCCTGCCGTAATGTCTGACATGTAAAATCACATTGTCCTACTATAATACAGCATTACAAGTGTTGGGCTCAGCACCTTAATTGGGACTTTGACGTGTTGTTTTTACTCTTCTCAGCCTCCCATCTGCACCCTGGCTATAGTTGTGTGGACAGATAATCAGGGGCAGCAGTGGTATGTGGGCTTGCACCTACCTGTATATGAGACAGACACATAGCTGCATAGTTCATTATTTCCTCTTGGGATTTTTTTACATTTAGTATGAAAGGTTTACCAAGTTTTTACCAGCGGCGACTCCAACCTATGTGAAGGATGGGGCTGCCGCTGTCTGGTCCGCCGGAGGAGGAAGGGAGCCCCTGCTGCTGCTGACCGGGTCCTTGCACCTGCATAATGAAGCTGACAGGAGTCAGTACTGGCGCATGCACACAAGTGGCGGCTTGACTGCGCATGCGCAAACACCGGCATCTATGGACTACATAGGCTGCAGTCCATAGAAGCCGGCTAGGGTTGATGAGGCAGGGAGTGGCTTCCTACAGGAAGCTAGCTCTCTGCTTATTGCAGCCCGGTCTGGCAGTCCCGGAGGGAGCAGTGCTGAAAGTAGGGTGGTACGGAGTACCATTAAGAAATAGGGTGGTGGTACGCAGTAACACCAGCCCACCGCTGGGGCATCATTTATAAGGGGCATTTTTGTAAAGTGGTGTCAGTGGCACAACTGTGTGTGGCATAATATGTAATAGGCATTACGGTGTGTGGTGTAATATGTAATACATTATGGTGTCTGGCATAATGTGTAATGGGCATTACGGTGTGTGGTATAATATGTAATACATTATGGTGTCTGGCATAATGTGTAATGGGCATTACGGTGTGTGACATAATGTGTAATGTAGCATAATGTGTAATGGGTGTTAGAGTGTGTGGCATAATGTGGCCATGCCCCTATTGTCATGTTACCACTCCCCTAGTTTTGTGTGACCACGCCCCCTCACGACACGTGACCACGCCAATTTTTGCTATCAGTACCACTAAGAAAAAAAATTCTACTTGCATCACTGGGTGGGAGGAAACATCTCCCAATGGGAATGCCTGTAGCATACCTCCCAACTGTCCTGATTCCAGTGGGACAGCCCTGCTATTTGGACACTGTCCTGTTGTCCATCCCGAGGGCAGCAGTGTCCCACGGGTGGGGGCAGTTGGGAGAACCTTTGATCACCCGCTGCTCTGCAAAGCAGCGAGTGATCTCTGAAAACATACTGTGCGCATGGGCACGGCATGTATTCAGTGCTGGGAGGGGATTATGGGGCTGTTCGGGGAGAAATCCAGAAATGGGTCCACGGAGCGAGCCCACGACCACTGGGCAGAAGCCATTCCCCTCCCACCCGAGTACACGCCCCTTTTTGGATCATGCGCGGCTTCGCCACGCAAGGGTCCCGATTCCTTAAAATGAAAAGCTGGGAAGTATGCAGTAGTGTCTGTGACTGGCAGGTAGGACTTCCAGTAGGAAGTCACTGCCAGTCGCAGTGAAGCCAGTGCAGTCTAACGGACTGCATCTGGCTTCACTGTCAGTGAGCAGGGTGGCGGAATTTACATGGGGGGGCTGCAGTCCTGCAGCCCATAGGTAATACCGCCACTGGTTTCTACAATGGCTCTAGACCACAGATTCTCAAACTCTGTTCTCAGGACCACACTCTCTGGTGGCTAGTGTACATCAGACCTCTAGTTTCTGGTGGCTAGTGTACAACAGATCTCTAGTTTCTGGTGACTAGTGTACATCCGACCTCTCACCTCTGGTGGCTACTTTACATCAGATCTCTAATTTATGGTGTCTACTGAGCATCAGACCTCTCATCTCTGGTGGCCAGTGTACATCAGATCTCTAGTTTCTGGTGACTAGTGTACATCAGACCTCTCATCTCTGGTGGCTAGTGAACATCAGATCTCTAGTTTCTGGTGGCTAGTGAGCATCAGAAATCTCATCTCTGGTGGCTACTGTACATCACATCTCAAGTTTCTGGTGGCTAGTGTACATCAGACCGCTCATCTCTGGTGGCTACTGTACATCAGATCTCTAGTTTCTGGTGACTAGTGTACATAAGACCTCTAGTTTCTGGTGGCTAGTGAGCATCAGACCTCTCATCTCTGGTGGCTACTGTACATCAGATCTCTAGTTTCTGGTGGCTACTGAGCATCAGACCTCTCATCTCTGGTGGCTAGTGTACATCAGACCTCTCATTTCTGGTGGCAAGTGTAGATCAGACCTCTAATCTCTGGTATCTAGTGTACATCAGATCTCTAGTTTCTGGTGGCTAGTGTACATCAGACCTCTAGTTCTGGTGGCTAGTGTACATCAGATCTCTAGTTTCTGGTGGCTAGTTTACATCAGACCTCTAGTTTCTGGTGGCTAGTGAGCATTAGACCTCTCATCTCTGGTGGCTACTGTACATCAGATCTCTAGTTTCTGGTGGATAGTGTACAACAGGCCTCTCATCTCTGGTGGCTACTGTACATCAGAACTCTAGTTTCTGGTGGCTAGTGTACATCAGACCTCTCATTTCTGGTAGCTAGTGTAGATCAGACCTCTCATCTCTGGTGGCTAGTGTACATCAGATCTCTAGTTTCTGGCGGCTAGTGTACATAAGACCTCTAGTTTCTGGTGGCTAGTGAGCACCAGACCTCTCATTTCTGGTGGCCACTGTATGTCAGATCTCTAGTTTCTGTTGTCTAGTCTACATTAGACCTCTAGTTTCTGGTGGCTAGTGTACATCAGACCTCTCACCTCTGGTGGCTACTTTACATCAGAGCTCTATTTTCTGGTGGCTAGTGTACATCAGACCTGTCATCTCTGGTGGCTACTGTACATCAGTTCTCTAGTTTCTGGTGGCTAGTGTACATCAGACCTCTAGTTTCTGGTGGCTAGTGTACAGTACATCAGACCTCTAGTTTCTGGTGGCTGGTGGTTAGTGTACATCAGACCTCTAGTTTCTGGTGGCTAGTGTACATCAGACCTCTCACCTCTGGTGGCTACTTTACATCAGATCTATAGTTTCTGGTGGCTAGTGTACACCAGACCTGTCAACTCTGGTGGCTAGTGTACATCAGACCTGTAGTTGCTGGAGGCCACTGTACATCAGAACTCTAGTTTCTCAGGACTAGTGTACATCAGACCTCTAGTTTCTGGTGGCTAGTGTATATCAGAACCCTAGATTCTGGGGACTAGTGTACATCAGACCTCTATTTTCTCAAGACTAGTGTACATCAGACCTCTATTTTCTCAAGACTAGTGTACATCAGACCTCTAGTTTCTCAGGACTAGTGTATATCAGACCTCTTGTTTCTGGTGGCTAGTGAGCATCAGACCTCTAGTTTCTGGGGACTAGTGTACATCAGACCTCTATTTTCTCAGGACTACTGTACATCAGACCTCTAGTTTCTGGGGACTAGTGTACATCAGACCTCTAGTTTCTCAGGACTACTGTACATCAGACCTCTAGTTTCTGGTGGCTAGTGTATATCAGACCTTTAGTTTCTGGGGACTAGTGTACATCAGACCTCCATTTTCTGGTGGCTAGTGTACATCAGACCTCTTGTTTCTGGGGACTAGTGTACATCAGACCTCTATTTCTCAAGACAAGTGTACATCAGAACTCTAGTTTCTCAGGACTACTGTACATCAGACCTCTATTTTCTGGTGGCTAGTGTATATCAGACCTCTAGTTTCTGGTGGATAGCGTACATCAGACCTCTCGTTTCTGGTGGCTAGTTTACATCAGACCTCTTGTTTGTGGTGGCTAGTGAGCATTAGACCTCTCATCTCTGGTGGGTAGTGTCCATCAGATCTCTAGTTTCTAGTGACTAGTGATCATCAAACCTCTATTCTCTGGTGGCTACTGTAGGTCAGATCTCTAGTTTCTGGTGCATAGGGTACATCAGACCTCTAGTTTCTGGTGGCTAGTGTACATCAGATTTCTAGTTTCTGGTAGCTAGTGTACATCAGACCTCTCATTTCTGGTGGCAAGTGTAGATCAGACCTCTCATCTCTGGTGTCTAGTGTACATCAGATGTCTAGTTTCTGGTGGCTAGTGTACATCAGACCTCTAGTTTCTGGTGGCTAGTGAGCATCAGATCTCTAGTTTCTGGTGGCTAGTTTACATCAGACCTCTAGTTTCTGGTGGCTAGTGAGCATTAGACCTCTCATCTCTGGTGGCTACTGTACATCAGATCTATAGTTTCTGGTGGATAGTGTACAACAGGCCTCTCATCTCTGGTGGCTACTGTACATCAGATCTCTAGTTTCTGATGACTAGTGTACATCAGACCTCTAATTTCTGGTGGCTAGTGTAGATCAGACCTCTCATCTCTGGTGGCGAGTGTACATCAGATCTCTAGTTTCTGGCGGCTAGTGTACATAAGACCTCTAGTTTCTTGTGGCTAGTGAGCATCAGACCTCTCATTTCTGGTGGATAGTGTAGATCAGACCTCTAGTTTCTGTTGGCTAGTGTACATCAGACCTCTAGTTTCTGGTGGCTAGTGTACATCAGATCTCTAGTTCCTGGTGGATACCGTACATCAGACCTCTCACCTCTAGTGGCTAGTTTACATCAGACCTCTAGTTTGTGGTGGCTAGTGTACATCAGACCTCTCATCTCTGGCGGCTACTGTACATCAGATATCTAGTTTCTGGTGGCTAGTGTACATCAGACCTCTAGTTTCTGGTGGCTAGTGTACAGTACAGCAGACCTCTAGTTTCTGGTGGCTGGTGGTTAGTGTACATCAGACCTCTAGTTTCTGGTGGCTAGTGTACATCAGACCTCTCACCTATTGTGGCTACTTTACATCAGATTTGTAGTTTCTGGTGGCTAGTGTACACCAGACCTGTCAACTCTGGTGGCTAGTGTACATCAGACCTGTAGTTGCTGGAGGCCACTGTACATCAGACCTCTAGTTTCTCAGGACTAGTGTACATCAGACCTCTAGTTTCTGGTGGCTAGTGTATATCAGAACCCTAGTTTCTGGGGACTAGTGTACATCAGACCTCTATTTTCTCAAAACTAGTGTACATCAGACCTCTAGTTTCTGAAGACTAGTGTACATCAGACCTCTAGTTTCTCAGGACTAGTGTATATAAGACCTCTAGTCTCTGGGGACTAGTGTACATCAGACCTCTATTTTCTCAAGACTAGTGTACATCAGACCTCTAGTTTCTGCGGACAAGTGTACATCAGACCTCTATTTTCTGAAGACTAGTGTACATCAGACCTCTAGTTTATGGTGGCTATTGTACATCGGACCTTTAGTTTCTGGGGACTAGTGTACATCAGACCTCTCAACTCTGGTGGCTAGAGTACACCAGACCTCTAGTTGCTGGAGGCCACTGTACATTAGACCTCTAGTTTCTCAGGACTAGTCTACATCAGACCTCTAGTTTCTGGTGGTTATTGTACATCGGACCTCTAGTTTCTGGGGACTAGTGTATATCAGACCTCTATTTTCTCAAGACTAGTGTACATCAGACCTCTAGTTTCTGGTGGCTTGTGTACATCAGACCTCTAGTTTCTGGGGACTAGTGTACATCAGACCTCTATTTTCTCAAGACAAGTGTACATCAGACCTCTAGTTTCTCAGAACTACTGTACATCAGACCTCTAGTTTCTGGTGGCTAGTGTATATCAGACCTTTAGTTTCTGGGGACTAGTGTACATCAGACCTCCATTTTCTGGTGGCTAGTGTACATCAGACCTCTTGTTTCTGGGGACTAGTGTACATCAGACCTCTATTTCTCAAGACAAGTGTACATCAGAACTCTAGTTTCTCAGGACTACTGTACATCAGACCTCTATTTTCTGGTGGCTAGTGTATATCAGACCTCTAGTTTCTGGTGGCTAGTGTACATCAGATCTCTAGTTTCTGGTGGATAGCGTACATCAGCCCTCTCGTTTCTGGTGGCTAGTTTACATCAGACCTCTTGTTTGTGGTGGCTAGTGAGCATTAGACCTCTCATCTCTGGTGGCTAGTGTCCATCAGATCTCTAGTTTCTAGTGACTAGTGATCATCAAACCTCTATTCTCTGGTGGCTACTGTAGGTCAGATCTCTAGTTTCTGGTGGATAGTGTACATCAGACCTCTAGTTTCGGTGGCTAGTGTACATCAGATTTCTAGTTTCTGGTAGCTAGTGTACATCAGACCTCTCATTTCTGGTGGCAAGTGTAGATCAGACCTCTCATCTCTGGTGTCTAGTGTACATCAGATGTCTAGTTTCTGGTGGCTAGTGTACATTAGACCTCTAGTTTCTGGTGGCTAGTGTACATCAGATCTCTAGTTTCTGGTGGCTAGTTTACATCAGACCTCTAGTTTCTGGTGGCTAGTGAGCATTAGACCTCTCATCTCTGGTGGCTACTGTACATCAGATCTCTAGTTTCTGGTGGATAGTGTACAACAGGCCTCTCATCTCTGGTGGCTACTGTACATCAGATCTCTAGTTTCTGGTGACTAGTGTACATCAGACCTCTCATTTCTGGTGGCTAGTGGAGATCAGACCTCTCATCTCTGGTGGCGATTGCACATCAGATCTCTAGTTTCTGGCGGCTAGTGTACATAAGACCTCTAGTTTCTTGTGGCTAGTGAGCATCAGACCTCTCATTTCTGGTGGATAGTGTAGATCAGACCTCTCATCTCTGGTGGCTAGTGTACATCAGATATCTAGTTTCTGGTGACTAGTGTACATAAGACCTCTAGTTTCTGGTGGCTAGTGAGCATCAGACCTCTCATTTCTGGTGGCTACTGTACGTCAGATCTCTAGTTTCTGTTGGCTAGTGTACATCAGATCTCTAGTTTCTGGTGGATAGCGTACATCAGACCTCTCACCTCTGGTGGCTAGTTTACATCAGACCTCTAGTTTGTGGTGGCTAGTGAGCAATAGACCTCTCATCTCTGGTGGCTAGTGTCCATCAGACCTCTAGTTTCTGGTGGCTAGTGAGCATCAGACCTCTCATTTCTGGTAGCTACTGTAGGTCAGATCTCTAGTTTCTGGCGGCTAGTGTACATCAGATCTCTAGTTTCTGGTGGCTAGTGTACATCAGATCTCTAGTTTCTGGTGGCTAGTGCACATCAGCCCTCTCATCTCTGGTGGCTACTGTACATCAGACCTCTAGTTTCTGGTGGCTAGTGTACATCAGACCTCACACCTCTGGTGGCTACTTTACATCAGATCTCTAGTTTGTGGTGGCTAGTGAGCATTAGACCTCTCATCTCTGGTGGCTACTGAACATCAGAGCTCTAGTTTCTGGTGGCTAGTGTACATCAGACCTATCATCTCTGGCGGATACTGTACATCAGATCTCTAGTTTCTGGTGGCTAGTGTACATCAGACCTCTAGTTTCTGGTGGTTAGTGTACAGTACATCAGACCTCTAGTTTCTTGTGTCTGGTGGTTACTGTACATCAGACCTCTAGTTTCTCGTGGCTAGTGTACATCAGACCTATCACCCTGGTGGCTACTTTACATCAGATCTGTAGTTTCTGGTGGCTAGTGTACACCAGACCTGTCAACTCTGGTGGCTAGTGTACATTAGACCTGTAGTTGCTGGAGGCCACTGTACATCAGACCTCTAGTTTCTCAGGACTAGTGTACATCAGACCTCTAGTTTCTGGTGGCTAGTGTATATCAGAACCCTAGATTCTGGGGACTAGTGTACATCAGACCTCTATTTTCTCAAGACTAGTGTACATCAGACCTCTAGTTTCTGAAGACTAGTGTACATCAGACCTCTAGTTTCTCAGGACTAGTGTACATCAGACCTCTAGTTTCTGGTGGCTAGTGTATATCAGAACCCTAGATTCTGGTGGCTAGTGTACATAAGACCTCTAGTTTCTGGTGGCTAATGAGCATCAGACCTCTCATTTCTGGTGGTTAGTGTAGATCAGACCTCTCATCTCTGGTGGCTAGTGTACATCAGATCTCTATTTTCTGGTGACTAGTGTACATAAGACCTCTAGTTTCTGGTGGCTAGTGAGCATCAGACCTCTCATTTCTGGTGGCTACTGTAAGTCAGATCTCTAGTTTCTGTTAGCTAGTGTACATCAGACTTCTAGATTCTGGGGACTAGTGTACATCAGACCTCTATTTTCTCAAGACTAGTGTACATCAGACCTCTAGTTTGTGAAGACTAGTGTAAATCAGACCTCTAGTTTCTCAGGACTAGTGTATATCAGACCTCTAGTTTCTGGGGACTAGTGTACATCAGACCTCTATTTTCTAAAGACTAGTGTACATCAGACCTCTAGTTTCTGAAGACTAGTGTACATCAGACCTCTAGTTTCTCAGGACTAGTGTACATAAGACCTCTAGTTTCTGGTGGCTAGTGAGCATCAGACCTCTCATTTCTGGTGGTTAGTGTAGATAAGACCTCTCATCTCTGGTGGCTAGTGTACATCAGATCTCTAGTTTCTGATGACTAGTGTACATAAGACCTCTAGTTTCTGGTGGCTAGTGAGCATCAGACCTTTCATTTCTGGTGGCTACTGTAAGTCAGATCTCTAGTTTCTGTTGGCTAGTGTACATCAGACCTCTAGTTTCTGGTGGCTAGTGTACATCAGATCTCTAGTTCCTGGTGGATAGCGTACATCAGACCTCTCACCTCTGGTGGCTAGTTTACAGCAGACCTCTAGTTTGTGGTGGCTAGTGAGCATTAGACCTCTCATCTCTGGTGGCTAGTGTCCATCAGATCTCTAGTTTCTAGTTACTAGTGTACATCAGACCTCTAGTTTCTGGTGGCTAGTGAGCATCAGACCTCTCATTTCTGGTAGCTACTGTAGGTCAGATCTCTAGTTTCTGGTGGCTAGTGTACATCAGACCTCTAGTTTCTGGTTGCTAGTGTACATCAGATCTTTAGTTTCTGGTGGCTAGTGTAGATCAGACCTCTCATCTCTGGTGGCTACTGTACATCAGACCTCTAGTTTCTGGTGGCTACTGTACATCAGATCTCTCACCTCTGGTGGCTACTTTACATCAGACCTCTAGTTTGTGGTAGCTAGTGAGCATTAGACCTCTCATCTCTGGTGGCTACTGTACATCAGAGCTCTAGTTTCTGGTGGCTAGTGTACATCAGACCTCTCATCTCTGGCGGCTACTGTACATCAAGTATCTAGTTTCTGGTGGCTAGTGTACATCAGACCTCTAGTTTCTGGTGGCTAGTGTACAGTACATCAGACCTCTAGTTTCTGGTGGCTGACGGTTAGTGTACATCAGACCTCTAGTTTCTGGTGGCTAGTGTACATCAGACCTCTCTCCTCTGGTTGCTACTTTACATCAGATCTGTAGTTTCTGGTGGCTAGTGTACACCAGACCTGTCAACTCTGGTGGCTAGTGTACATCAGACCTGTAGTTGCTGGAGGCCACTGTACATCAGACCTCTAGTTTCTCAGGACTAGTGTACATCAGACCTCTAGTTTCTGGTGGCTAGTGTATATCAGAACCCTAGATTCTGGGGACTAGTGTACATCAGACCTCTATTTTCTCAAAACTAGTGTACATCAGACCTCTAGTTTCTGAAGACTAGTGTACATCAGACCTCTAGTTTCTGAAGACTAGTGTACATCAGACCTCTAGTTTCTCAGGACTAGTGTATATCAGACCTCTAGTTTCTGGGGACTAGTGTACATCAGACCTCTATTTTCTCAAGACTAGTGTACATCAGACCTCTAGTTTCTGGGGACTAGTGTACATCAGACCTGTATTTTCTGAAGACTAGTGTACATCAGACCTCTAGTTTATGGTGGCTATTGTACATCGGACCTCTAGTTTCTGGGGACTAGTGTACATCAGACCTGTATTTTCTGAAGACTAGTGTACATCAGACCTCTAGTTTATGGTGGCTATTGTACATCGGACCTCTAGTTTCTGGGGGCTAGTGTACGTCAGACCTCTCAACTCTGATGGCTAGTGTACATCAGACCTCTAGTTGCTGGAGGCCACTGTACATCAGACCTCTAGTTTCTCAGGACTAGTGTACATCAGACATCTAGTTTCTGGTGGCTATTCTACATCGGACCTCTAGTTTCTGGGGACTAGTGTACATCAGACCTCTATTTTCTCAAGACTAGTGTACATCAGACCTCTAGTTTCTCAGGATTACTGTATATCAGACCTCTAGTTTCTGGTGACTAGTGTATATCAGACCTCTAGTTTCTGGTGGCTAGTGTATATCAGACCTCTAGTTTCTAGGGACTAGTGTACATCAGACCTCTATTTTCTGGTGGCTAGTGTACATCAGACCTCTAGTTTCTGGGGACTAGTGTACATCAGACCTCTAGTTTCTGGTGGCTAGTGTATATCAGACCTCTAGTTTCTGGTGGCTATTGTACATCAGTCCTCTAGTTTCTGGTGGCTAGTGTACATCAGACCTCTAGTTTCTGGTGGCTAGTGTATATCAGACCTCTAGTTTCTGGTGGCTATTGTATATCAGACCTCTAGTTTCTGGTGGCTAGTGTATATCAGACGTCTAGTTTCTCTATCGTCCTAAGTGGATGCTGGGGTTCCTGAAAGGACCATGGGGAATAGCGGCTCCGCAGGAGACAGGGCACAAAAAAGTAAAGCTTTTACCAGATCAGGTGGTGTGCACTGGCTCCTCCCCCTATGACCCTCCTCCAGACTCCAGTTAGATTTTGTGCCCGAACGAGAAGGGTGCAATCTAGGTGGCTCTCCTAAAGAGCTGCTTAGAGAAAGTTTAGCTTAGGTTTTTTACTTTACAGTGAGTCCTGCTGGCAACAGGATCACTGCAACGAGGGACTTAGGGGAGAAGTAGTGAACTCACCTGCGTGCAGAGTGGATTTGCTGCTTGGCTACTGGACACTAGCTCCAGAGGGACGATCACAGGTACAGCCTGGATGGTCACCGGAGCCGCGCCGCCGGCCCCCTTGCAGACGCTGAAGAGAGAAGAGGTCCAAAATCGGCGGCTGAAGACTCCTGAGTCTTCATAAAGGTAGCGCACAGCACTGCAGCTGTGCGCCATTTTCCTCTCAGCACACTTCACACAACAGTCACTGAGGGTGCAGAGCGCTGGGGGGGGCGCTCTGAGAGGCAAATAAAAACCTTATTAGAGGCAAAAAATACCTCACATATAGCCCACAGAGGCTATATGGAGATATTTAACCCCTGCCTAACTTCAAAAATAGCGGGAGACGAGCCCGCCGTAAAAGGGGCGGGGCCTATCTCCTCAGCACACAGCGCCATTTTCTCTCACAGAAAAGCTGGAGAGAAGGCTCCCAGGCTCTCCCCTGCACTGCACTACAGATACAGGGTTAAAACAGAGAGGGGGGGCACTGATTTTGGCGATATTGTATATATATAAAAGATGCTATAAGGGAGAAACACTTATATAAGGTTGTCCCTATATAATTATAGCGTTTTTGGTGTGTGCTGGCAGACTCTCCCTCTGTCTCCCCAAAGGGCTAGTGGGTCCTGTCCTCTGTCAGAGCATTCCCGGTGTGTGTGCTGTGTGTCGGTACGTGTGTGTCGACATGTATGAGGACGATGTTGGTGAGGAGGCGGAGAAATTGCCTGTAATGGTGATGTCACTCTCTAGGGAGTCGACACCGGAATGGATGGCTTATTTAGAGAATTACGTGAGAATGTCAACACGCTGCAAGGTCGGTTGACGACATGAGACGGCCGACAATCTATTAGGACCGGTCCAGGCGTCTCAGAAACACCGTCAGGGGTTTTAAAAACGCCCATTTACCTCAGTCGGTCGACACAGACACAGACACGGACACTGAATACAGTGTCGACGGTGAATAAACAAACGTATTTCTCATTAGGGCCACACGTTAAGGGCAATGAAGGAGGTGTTACGTGTTTCTGATACTACAAGTACCACAAGAAAGGGTATTATGTGGGAGTGAAAAAACTACCTGTAGTTTTTCCTGAATCAGATAAAATAAAATGAAGTGTGTGATGATGCGTAGGGTTACCCCGATAGCAAATATTGGCGTTATACCCTTTCCCGCCAGAAATTAGGGTACGTTGGGAAACACCCCTTAGGGTGATAAGGCGCTCACACGCTTATCAAGTGGCGTTACCGTCTCCAGATACGGCCGCCCTCAAGGAGCCAGCTGATAGGAAGCTGGAAAAATATCCTAAAAAGTATATACACACATACGGTGGTTATACTGCGACCAGCGATCGCCATCAGCCTGGAGATGCAGTGCTGGGTTGGCTTGGTCGGTTTCCCTGACTGAAAATATTTTATTCATGTAGAGCATTTAATAGGATGCATTCTATATATATGTATGTGAGATGCACAGAGGGATATTTGCTCTCTGGCATCAAGATAAGTGCGTTGTCCATATCTCCCAGAAGATGTCAGGGACACGACAGTGGTCAGGTGATACAGATCCCATACGGCAGATGGAAGTATTGCTGTATAAAGGGAAGGAGTTATTTGGGGGTCGGTCCATCGGACCTGGGGACCACAGCAACAGCTGGGAAATCCAACCTTTTTTACCCCAAGTTACATCTCAGCTAAAAAAGACACCGTCTTTTCAGCCTCAATCTTTCCTTTCCCATGAGGGCATGCAGGCAAAAGGCCAGTCATATCTGCCCAGACATAGAGGTAAGGGAAGTAGACTGCAGCAGGCAGCCCTTTCCCAGGGAAAGAAGCCCTCCACCGCGTCTGCCAAGTCCTCAGCATGACGCTGGGGCCGTGCAAGCGGACTCAAGGTGGGGGGGTAGTCTCAAGAGTCTCAGGGCGCAGTGGGATCACTCGCAAGTTGACCCCTAGATCGTACGAGTATTATCCCAGGGGTAAAGATTGGAGAGTCGAGACATCTTCTCCTCGCAGGTTCCTGAAGTCTGCTTTACCAACGGCTCCCTCCGACAGGGAGGCAGCATTGGAAACAATTCACAAGCTGTATATCCAGCAGGTGATAATCAAAGTACTCCTCCTACGACAAGGAAAAGGGTATTATTTTTCCACACTATATTGTGGTACTGAAGCCAGACGGCTTGGTGACACATAGTCTAAATCTAATATGTTTTGAACACTTACATAAAAGGTTCAAATCGAGATAAAGTCACTCAGAGCAGTGATAGCGAACCGGAAAAAAGGGGACTATATGGTGTCCCTGGACATCAAGGATTACCTCCATGTCCAAATTTTGTCCTTCTCATCAAGGGTACCTCTGGTTCGTGGTACAGAACTGTCAATATCAGTTTCAGACGATGCCGTTTGAATTATCCACGGCACCCCGGGCCTTTTTACCAAGGTAATGGCCGAAAAGATGTTTCTTCAAAGAAAAAAGGCATCTAAATTATCCCTTACTTGCACGACCTAAAAAGGGCAAGTTCCAGAGAACAGTTGGAGGTCGGAAGAGCACTATCTAAAGTAGTTCTTCGACGGCACGACTGGATTCTAAATATTCCAAGAATCGCAGCTGTTTTCCGACGATACGTCTGCTGTTCCTAGGGATGATTCTGGACACGGTTCAGAAAAAGGTTTTTCTTCCCGAGAAAAAAGCCAAGGAGTTATCCGACCTGTCAGGAACCTCCTAAAACCAGGAAAGGTGTCTGTACATCAATGCACAAGAGTCCTGGGAAAAATGGTGGCTTTTTACGAAGCAATTCCATTCGGCAGATTCCATGCAACAATTTTCCAAAGGGATCTGTTGGACAAATGGTCAGGGTCGCATCCTCAGATGCACCTGCGAATAACCCTGTCGCCAAGGACAAGGGTATATCTTCTGTGGTGGTTGCAAAAGGCTCATCTATTGGAGGGCCGCAGATTCGGCATACAGGATTTGATCCTGGTGACCACGGACGCCAGCCTGAGAGGTTGGGGAGCAGTCACACAAGGAAGAAACTTCCAGGGGGTATGGACGAACCTGGAAAAGTCTCTTCACATAAACATTCTGGTACTAAGAGCAATCTAAAATGCTCTAAGCCAGGCGGAACCACTCCTGCAAGGAAAACCGGTGTTGATTCAGTCGGACAACATCACGGCGGTCGCCCATGTAAACAGACAGGGCGGCACAAGAAGCAGGAGTGCAATGGCAGAAGCTGCCAAGATTCTTCGCTGGGCGGAGAATCACGTAATAGCACTGTCAGCAGTGTTCTTCCCGGGCGTGGACAACTGGGAAGCAGACTTCCTCAGCAGACACGATATTCACCCGGGAGAGGGGGGTCTTCATCCAGAAGTCTTCCACATGCTAATAAACTGTTGGGAAAGACCAATGGTAGACATGATGGCGTCTCGCCTCAACAAGAAACTGGACAAGTATTGCGCCAGGTCAAGAGATCCACAGGCAATAGCTGTGGACGCACTGGTAACACCTTGGGTGTACAAATCAGTATATGTGTTTCCTCCTCTGCCTCTCATACCAAAGGTATTGAAGATTATACGGTGAAGAGGAGTAAGAACAATACTAGTGGCTCCGGATTGGCCAAGAAGGACTTGGTACCCGGAACTTCAAGAGTTGGTCACGGACGACCCGTGCCCTCTACTTCTGAGAAGGGACCTGCTACAACAGGGTCCCTGTCTCTTTCAAGACTTACCGCGGCTGCGTTTGACGGCATGGCGGTTGAACGCCAGATCCTAAAAGGGAAAGGCATTCCAGAAGAAGTCATTCCTACCTTGATTAAGGCAAGGAAGGAAGTCACCGCGAAACATTATCACCGCATTTGGCGAAAATATGTCGCGTGGTGCGAGGATCGGAGTGTTCCGACGGATGGGTCGTTTCCTACATTTCCTACAATCAGGATTGTCTATGGGTCTCAAATTGAGATCTATTAAGGTTCAAATTTCGGCCCTGTCAATATTCTTCCAAAAAGAATTGGCCTCAGTTCCTGAGGTACAGACTTTTGTTAAAGGAGTACTGCATATACAGCCTCCTGTGGTGCCTCCGGTGGCACCGTGGGATCTAAATGTAGTTTTAGATTTCCTCAAATCCCATTGGTTTGAACCATTGAAAAAGGTGGATTTTAAATATCTCACATGGAAAGTGACTATGTTACTGGCCCTGGCTTCCGCCAGGAAAGTATCTGAATTGGCGGCTTTATCTTATAAAAGCCCTTATCTAATCTTCCATTCGGATAGGGCAGAACTGAGGACTCGTCCGCATTTTCTCCCTAAGGTGGTATCAGCGTTTCACCTGAACCAACCTATTGTGGTGCCTGCGGCCACTGGCGACTTGGAGGACTCCAAGTTGTTGGACGTTGTCAGAGCCTTAAAAATATACATTTCAAGGACGGCTGAAGTCAGAAAATCTGACTCGCTGTTGATACTATATGCACACAACAAGTTGGGTGCCCCTGCTTCTAAGCAGACGATTGCTCGTTGGATTTGTAACACAATTCAACTTGCTCATTCTGTGGCAGGCCTGCCACAGCCTAAATCTGTTAAGGCCCATTCCACAAGGAAGGTGGGCTCATCTTGGGCGGCTGCCCGAGGGGTCTCGGCATTACAATTCTGCCGAGCAGCTACGTGGTCGGGGGAAAACACGTTTGTAA
Source organism: Pseudophryne corroboree (assembly GCF_028390025.1). Lineage (NCBI taxonomy): Eukaryota > Metazoa > Chordata > Amphibia > Anura > Myobatrachidae > Pseudophryne > Pseudophryne corroboree. The sequence goes on along the minus strand of NC_086453.1, from coordinate 16,580,325 downwards.
AATTCTACAAATTTGATACCCTGGCAAAAGAGGACTTGGAATTCTCTCATTCGGTGCTGCAGAGTCATCCGCACTCTCCCGCCCGTTTGGGAGCTTTGGTATAATCCCCATGGTCCTTTCAGGAACCCCAGCATCCACTTAGGACGATAGAGAAAATAAGAATTTACTTACCGATAATTCTATTTCTCGGAGTCCGTAGTGGATGCTGGGCGCCCATCCCAAGTGCGGATTATCTGCAATACTGTACATAGTTATTGTTAACAAATTCGGGTTATATTGTTAAGGAGCCATCTTTAAGAGGCTCTTTCTGTTATCATACTGTTAACTGGGTTTAGATCACAAGTTGTACGGTGTGATTGGTGTGGCTGGTATGAGTCTTACCCGGGATTCAAATTGCCTCCCTTATTGTGTACGCTCGTCCGGGCACAGTACCTAACTGGAGTCTGGAGGAGGGTCATAGGGGGAGGAGCCAGTGCACACCACCTGATCTGGTAAAAGCTTTACTTTTTTGTGCCCTGTCTCCTGCGGAGCCGCTATTCCCCATGGTCCTTTCAGGAACCCCAGCATCCACTACGGACTCCGAGAAATAGAATTATCGGTAAGTAAATTCTTATTTTTTGGTGGCCAGTGTAAATCAGACCTCTCATCTCTGGTGGTTACTGTACATCAGATCTCTAGTTTCTGGTGGATAGCGTACATCAGACCTCTCATCTCTGGTGGCTACTGTACATCAGGCCTTTGTCTCTGGTGGCTAGTGTGCATCAAAGCCCTAGTCTCTGGGGGCTAGTGTACAGCAGACCTCTAGTGCAGGCTTTTTCAACCAGTTTGCCGTGGCACACTAGTGCGCCGCGACCAGTTGCAAGGTGTGCCGCGGAGCCAAAGCAATTTCCTGCACCTTCAGAGTGAACTGTTGGCCCGGGCTCTTCTTAGAGGATCAGTCGTGCTCCGACCGTGACCTATGCCTTGAAGACGCGGCCGTGTGATATCATAGGTCACGGACGCTGCATCTCATCACCCAGCCAGCCCACCCGCCTGCATACACATCTTCCAGTTCCTGCCTGCATACACAGCTTTCCTTGCCCACCCACATCCACACCCTGCCCGTCTGCCCGCTGCTCAGTATTTGCAGCACTCCACTATGAACAACCCCCGCCACTGGGAGACAGGGAGGAGGACAGCTGACCGGTAGGGGCTAATATTTGTTATTTTATTTCTCCTGTGGGGAACAATAGGATTTATGTGGGGAGAATAATGATTTATGGATTTATGGGGGGAAGAATGTGAATAATTCATGTGGGGAGCAATAGGATTTATGGGGGGAGAAAAGTGATTGATTTATGGCCCTCATTCCGAGTTGTTCGCTCACAAGCTGCTTTTAGCAGCATTGCACACGCTAAGCCGCCGCCTACTGGGAGTGAATCTCAGCTTAGCAGGATTGCGAACGAAAGATTCGCAATATTGCGATAAGATTTCTCTGTGGAGTTTCTGAGTAGCTCGAGACTTACTCTTCCAGTGCGATCAGTTCAGTGCTTGTCGTTCCTGGTTTGACGTCACAAACACACCCAGCGTTCGCCCAGACACTCCCCCGTTTCTTCAGCCACTCCCGCGTTTTTCCCAGAAACGGCAGCGTATTTTCACACACTCCCATAAAACGGTCAGTTTCCGCCCAGAAACACCCACTTCCTGTCAATCACACTCCGATCACCAGAACGAAGAAAAAACCTCGTAATGCCGTGAGTAAAATACCTAACTGCATAGAAAATTTACTTGGCGCAGTCGCAGTGCGAACATTGCGCATGCGCAATTAGCGGAAAATCGCTGCGATGCGAAGAAAATTACCGAGCGAACAACTCGGAATGAGGGCCTATGTGTGAGCAACATGGATTTATGTGGGGAGCAATGTAATTGATTTATGTTGGGAGCAACATGATTTATGTGGGGAGCAATGTGATTGATTTATTTTGGGAGCAACATGACTTATGTGGGGAGCAATGTAATTGTTTTTTCTGTGTAGGCCAAAGTATGTGTGTTGTTCTTTTAACTGTGAGGGCCAATGTGTGTTTTTTGTTTTTTTTCTGTGGGGAACTGATGGTGCGCCTTGTCAATTTTAAAATATTGTCCGGTGTGCCGCGAGTAAAAAAAGGTTGAAAATTACTGCTCTAGTGGCTTGTGGCTAGTGTACATCACATATGTCATCTATGGGGACTAGTGTACATCTAATCTCTCATCTATTTTGACATGTTGGGAGACATATACTGTATGTATGATGTAATTGTTGATGTATCTGCTGTATGTCGGTTCTTCGCTGCGGTGCGAACGGGTCAGAACTGCGCATGCACGGCGCATGCGCATCATTGCCCAGCGACAGCCGTCGCCGGGCAACGACCAGAAGAGAGAAGAAAGTGATCGCTAGCGCGATCACAAGAATATTGACAGCGGAGAGGTGTTCCGGGGTGAATACTCACCGTTTTCCGGGCGTGGAGATCCGAACGCAGGTGTGTTCAGGCGTTTGGAGGGCGGATGTCTGACGTTAATCCCAGGACCTTCGTCGCTGGATCCGTCACACAAGGTAAGTAGGTCTGAACCTGCTCTTGTTTTGCAGGAAACTTTTTTTGCATAGCAGGGCTGCACAAGCGATCGCAGCCCTGCTATGCTAAAATACACCCCCCATAGGCGGCGTCCGGTTGATCGCATGAGCAGCAAAGAGTTGCTATGTGCGATCAACTCGGAATGAGGGCCTAAGTCTTTTTTTACTTTAACCCTCTCCAAGACTTAGGGGGTCATTCCGAGTTGATCGCTCGCTAGCTAGTTTTAGCAGCCGTGCAAACGTTATGCCGCCGCCCTCTGGGGAGTGTATTTTAGCTTAGCAGAAGTGCGAACGCATGTGAAGCCGAGCTCTGCAAAAACAGTTTGTGCAGGTTCAGAGTAGCTCTGAACCTACTCAGCGCTTGCGATGACTTCAGCCTATTCGTGTCCGGATTTGACGTCATACACCCGCCCAGCGAACGCCCAGTCACGCCTGCGTTTTTCCAGCCACGCCTGCGTTTTTACAAACACTCCCTGAAAACGGTCAGTTGACACCCAGAGACGCCCCCTTCCTGTCAATCTTCTAGCGGCCGCCAGTGCGACTGAAAACTTCGCTAGAACCTGAGCACAACCACAAAGGGCTTTGTACCCGTACGTCGTGCCTGCGCATTGCGGGGCATACGCATGCGCAGAAATGCCGTTTTTTTCACCTGATCGCTGCGCTGCGAAAATCGGCAGCGAGCGATCAACTCAGAATGACCCCCTTAGTACATAGACCCCTGGGCCTCCCTGTGGGTGCCTACAGACATGTATGATCACATATGGCCTTACAGCCTCCACAATACATAAACAGCCCCAACAGGAGAAAACATCAATATTTCCTACAAATGCCCAGATTTATCAAGCCTTGGAGAGTGATAAATTGCAGAGAGATAAAGTACCAACCAATCAGCTCCTAACTGTCATGTTACAGGCTGTGTTTGATAAATGACAGTTAGAGGGCGGGATGTACTAAAGTGAAAATGCGGTAAAACCCCAGTTTTCAGGGCTTTTACCACATTTTTGTATGTACTTACCTCCGTCTGCCGGGTCTCCGCCGCGCAGGGTAAGTTTTGCTGGCGTTACCCTGTAAAGGCCAACGGGGCTTCTCCTGCAATGCAATGTGACGGAACCCTGCAAGCGTATCCCGTGGTGCTGGTCTGCGCATGTGCAGATGGACTCCTGGGTCATATAGCTGGAAGTCCAGCAGTCGCAGCGCACCGCCAAGGATGGCTCTTATCGGGACAGCTGCCCACTGCGATACTAATGTTAGTACATACTGTATGCAATTAGTACCATGCGGTAAGTGGCGGGATGTACCGCGATCCTTTGCTACATCCCGCCCAGGAGCTGATTGGTTGGTACGTAATCGCCGTGCAATTTATCACTCTCCGGGGCTTGATAAATCTGGGCCAAAATTCCCTCGCTAGTAAATCATTTTCTCTACAGCGACAATATAACTATTTTCGGTTGCATTTGCACAAATTCCTATGGATGGGATACTGCAGAATCGCCTGGATCTGAGCATCTTATTGCCGGGATAACATATACCTATATAAGATACACCTGTGAAGCATTTACCCCTATATATCCCCTGGACCTATGGAGAACATGCTGTCCATTCTCCATACATACAATGGACATTCTATACTGCTGCCGCATTACGTGATCCTTGCCTTGCTCCTGGTCGGTTAGACGTGCCAGTATCCAGCGGGACCCCAATAAAAGCCGCATCCAGACCCTCGGGAGACTCCTGGTAGGGTAACCTCATCATGGTGCAGATGCCAGCCGGCCGGGCAACTTCTTCAGCACTCGGGGGCAAGTTGAACGTTGTGTCTGAGAAGTTGCGCAGAGGAGGAGACTGGAGATTTGTGCATTTGCTTCCGCAGGCCGGCAAGGAGCCCCAAACTGCGGAGTGTGAGGCCCACCGCAGGGTCAGCTTCTGTCTGCATGTAGAGAGGGGGCCACCAAGGGGCCCCAGAGTCACAGCACACCTGCGGACGTGGGTCCCAGCCTGGCAGATGCGGCTTACAGTGGCCATGCTGGACTCACTGCTACTGTATTCTCTCTGGGCTCAAAGTGCAGCAGTCTCCCCTTCTGTGTGCAACTACTCTTTCTCTCTCCTCCCCGCTCAGCTCAGCAGCCAGAACACTCCCCGTCCCCTCCTTCCAGCCTGAAGACTTTCACTGGACAGGACACAGGACTATTTATATATATAATCCCTAACTTGGAACCTTGAGCTCTGTTACTGGTGCAGCAAAGTTCCAAGTGCCACAATGTTACAGAGGCTGCAGCAGTCAAGGATGTGAGATCAGTGGCGGTTCTTGCCACGGGCAAGCGGTACTTTTGCCCGGGGCGCCGCCTTCCGGAGGGCGCCGCACCAGGGCAAGATCCGCTACTGTGCCCCCCGCAGTGCCCTGCTGTGCCCCCCGCTTTGAAGGGAACCAGACGCGTAGCGTCTAGTTTCCCTTCATGTAGAGGACCTTTGCTGTGCGATGCGCAATGACGTCATCACAAATTAGTGCACCGCGTCCCCTCGCATGGCTCGCTTCGCTCGCCATGCTTCGGGCATGGTGCCTTCGCTTCGCTCGGCACACTTTACCGTTCCAATCGTAGTCCACGTGGATCGTTAAGTATGAAAAAATCCCCCCCCCCCAAAAAATGTGAAAAACTCATGTCGACCTTTAGACCTGTCGACATAGCACATGTCGACCTAGAAACCCTGTCGACCTTCCATCCATGTCGACCTAGTGACTGTTGACCTAAAGTGGTCGACCTAAACATTGTCGACCTAAACACTGTCGATCTTCAGACCGGATCCCATGCACAATGCATCCGGAAAGTATTCACAGCGCTTCACTTTTTCCACATTTTGTTATGTTACAGGCCAGCCTTATTTCAAAAGGGAATAAGTAATTTTTCCCCTCAAAATTCTACATAATGACAACATGAAGAAAAATTTTTGGGAAATTTATTCAAAATAAAAAACTAAGAAATCACATGTACGTAAGTATTCACAGCCTTTGCTCAATACTTTGTTGATGCACCTTTGGCAGCAATTATAGCCTCAAGTCTTTTTGAATATGATGCCACAAGCTTGGCACACCTATCTTTGGGCAGTTTTGCCCATTCCTCTTTGCAGCACCTCTCAAGCTCCATCAGGTTGGATGGGAAGCGTCGGTGCACAGCCATTTTCAGATCTCTCCAGAGATGTTCAATCGGATTCAAGTCTGGGCTCTGGCTGGGCCACTCAAGGACATTCACAGAGTTGTCCTGAAGCTGCTCCTTTGATATCTTGGCTGTGTGCTTAGGGTCATTGTCCTGCTGAAAGATGAACCGTCGCCCCAGTCTGAGGTCAAGAGCGCTCTGGGGCAGGTTTTCATCCAGGATGTCTCTGTACATTGCTGCATTCATCTCTCCCTCTACCCTGACTAGTCTCCCAGTTCCTGCCGCTGAAAATCATCCCCACAGCATGATGCTACCACCACCATGCTTCACTGTAGGGATGGTATTGGCCTGGTGATGAGTGGTGCCTGGTTTCCACCAAACATGATGCCTGGCATTCACGCCAAAGAGTTCAATCTTTGTCTCATCAGACCAGGGAATTTTGTTTCTCCCACAGTGTAACTTTTGTAGCACGCCCAACATGGCTGCCTCACCTATTTTGCTCGTGAATGAGATGAAAAATACATAGACCTGTCGGTCTGAGAGTCCTTCAGGTGCATTTGGGCAAACTCCAGGTGGGCTGCCATGTGCTTTTTACTAAGGAGTGGCTTTCGTCTGGCCACTCTACCATACAGGCCTGATTGGTGGATTGCTGCAGAGATGGTTGTCCTTCTGGAAGGTTCTCCTCTCTCCACAGAGGAATGCTGTAGCTCTGACAGAGTGACCATCAGGTTCTTGGTCACCTCCCTAACTAGGGCCTTTCTCCCCCGATCGCTCAGATTAGACGGCCGGCCAACACTAGGAAGAGTCCTGGTGGTTCTGAACTGCTTCCATTTACAGAAGATGGAGGTTACTGTTCTCATTGGGACCTTCAAAGCAGCAGATATTTTTCTGTACCCTTCTCCAGATTTGTGCTTCGTGACAATCCTGTCTCGGAGGTCTACAGACAATTCCTTTGACTTCATGCTTGGTTTGTGCTCAGACATGCACTGTCAAGTGTGGGACCTCATATAGACAGGTGTGTGCCTTTCCAAGTCATGTCCAACTGAATTTACCACAGGTGGACTCATCTCAGGAACATCTAGAGGATGATCAGTGGAAACAGCATGCAATTTTGAGCTTCATGGCAAAGGCTGTGAATACTTATATACATGTGATTTCTTAGTTTTGTATTTTTAATAAATTTGCAAAAATCTCAAAAAAAAATGTTTCACGTTGTCAGTACGGGATATTGTGTGTAGAATTTTGAGGGAAAAATGAATTAATTTCAGTCTGGAATAAGGCTGTAACATAACAAAATGTGGGAAAAGTGAAGCGCTGTGAATATTGGACCTAAGACCTGTTCGCTCGCTAGGGTTTTTTGCAGCGCTGCAATCAGATAGTCACCGCCTACAGGGGAGTGTATTTTAGCTGTGCATGTGTGCGAACGCATGTGCAGTCTCTGAGTAGCTCAGGACTTACTCAGCCGCTGCGATCACTTCAGCCAGTTCAGGACCGGAATTGACGTCAAACACCCGCCCTGCAAACTCCTGGACACGCCTGCGTTTTTCCAACCACTCTCTGTACACGGTCAGTTGCCACCCACAAACGCCTTCTCCGTGTCAATCACCTTGCGATCGGCTGTGCGAATGGATTCTTCGTAAAACCCATCGCACAGCAATGATCCGCTTTGTACCCGTACGACGCGCCTGCGCATTGCGGTGCATATACATGCGCAGTTCAGATCTGATCGCAGCGCTGCCAAAAACGCTAGCGAGCGATCAGGTCTGAATTACCCCCATTGTCCGGATGCACTGTAGGTATGGGACTGTACATGTATGTCATGTGCAGTGTAATGTATCACAGGTTATATGGAGGCTTATGTAGGTTATATTGGGAGAAAACCTTCAATCGTCCAACCACCAATGGCCCCCGATTGTGCATGCGCAGACTGTGGTTGCCGGATGACATCAGGTCTCTATGGCCAATGTTTGGTGAACATCTGTCAATGATAAAACTAGTTACTATCGGTGTCAGATCATTGGAGATTACTAAGCATCGATGGTTGGTGGCCATCACTAATTTGCGAATCACGTCCCATTAGGTGATGCCCCTTTAGTTCCACAGGTACCAGCAACAGGTGTGTATTGAAAGGTTGATTTTAGTGGCGGGGAAGAGCAGTGGTCCTGCAGTCCACCATCAGTATGATGTGGCCACATCCCCGGGTAATGTGGCCACGCCAATTCTCATGCACACATCACCGCTAAGTAACAGCGCTTGCACAGCGTCCCTATTCCCATACCACACATGATGTGAGGCCAGGGCCGTCTTTTCGTATGGGCTCAATGGGCTCTTGCCCAAGGGTCCCAGGAGAAAAAGGGCCCTAGGCTGATAGCTGAGGGTCCCCTCTTTCCAGGGGTACCAGATTTTTGAAAATCGGCCCTGGGGAACCGGAGATATCCGACTTCAAAGCAGTAGTCCCCATCCAAGCCTGTTAATTGTTCTTCCCAGCCAGATATCTCGGGTTTTGTCTGACTTAGAGTTTTTCTGAGGGTATAATCCAAAAGCTGTGACTCTCCCCTTTCAGTGGACATTGGCAGCTTGTCTCTACTATGCCCAGAACCAGAGATATCAGCCTTCCAGCAGCTGGTCCCTTCTCCTGCTCCACACGCCTAATATGCAGTTTTATATTTTTGTTGGTGGATTGCTCTGGCTACTGAAGTCTGATCCCCAAGTCCCCAGTACCTCCTGAAAGGTGGGACTCTCTAGTTTTTTTTATCCCAGTTAAGCTAAGAAATCTATTTCCAGGAACTGGAGATATCTGCAGTAAAGCAAGCTGCCCTGACCCCCGGAAAATGATGAATATTAAGCCCACTCCACTATCCACCCCTCCCCTGTGTATTAAACACCCCCTACCACCCTGGAAGTCATGTATCAAGGCCCCTTTATTCAGCACAATGTCCCCTTCTACAGTTTAGCATTCTCCTTCCCGCACCATTTGTGAAGTAAAGGAGTAATTAGCAGAAATTATTTCTCCAGGTCCTACATGCTGAACGAAAGATAGAACCCCCTACCCACCGCGGGACATCAAAGCTGCCACTGATAGCACCCCCCACCCCTACCGCTGATGCGTGGGTAGGGGCCCCAGTGCATTGCTGTGCCCAGGGGCCTACACTGCTGTTAAGACGGCTCTGTGTGAGGCGGAGTGAGGGCTCCTCACTGTCACGAACCTCGGGCAGCGGCGACCGCGCTTGTCCCTGCGGGTGGCCTGGTCTGCCCGGCGCCTCTCTTCCCCTGTCAGTCTCCGGCTTCAGCGGCGGGTCGGCGCTGCTCTCCGGCGGCTTCCCGGAAGCAAGGGCGCCGCCATCACAAGCAAGGGCAAGGAGGCGGAGCAGGTCTGACGTCACCTGCCTGCTCCGCCAATCAGGCTAGGGCGGGGAATTTAAAATCAGATACCAGGCAGAGATCCGATGCCTGAGTATCTTCGTTTCTCCTGTGGAAGCTATGATCCAGAGCTCCCTCGTCCCTGCAAGCATCCTGTGCTTCCAAGCATCCTGTCCCTGCAAGCATCCTGTGCTTCCAAGCATCCTGTCCCTGCAAGCATCCTGTGCCTACAAGCAACCTGTGCTTCCAAGCATCCTGTGCCTACAAGCACCTCCGTGCCTCCAGTTACCTCCGTGTCTCCAAGCACCTCGTGCCTCCAAGCACCTCCGTGCCTCCAAGCACCTCCGTGCCTCCAAGCACCTCGTGCCTCCAAGCACCTCGTGCCTCCAAGCACCTCCGCGCCTCAAGCACCTCCGTGCCTCCAGTTACCTCCGTGCCTCCAGTTACCTCCGTGCCTCCAGTTACCTCCGTGCCTCCAAGCACCTCCGTGCCTCCAAGCACCTCGTGCCTCCAAGCACCTCGTGCCTCCAAGCACCTCCGCGCCTCAAGCACCTCCGTGCCTCCAGTTACCTCCGTGCCTCCAGTTACCTCCGTGCCTCCAGTTACCTCCGTGCCTCCAAGCACCTCCGTGCCTCCAAGCACCTCGTGCCTCCAAGCACCCCGTGCCTCCAAGCACCTCCGCGCCTCAAAGCACCTCCGTGCCTCCAGTTACCTCCGTGTCTCCAAGCACCTCGTGCCTCCAAGCACCTCGTCCCTCCAAACACCTCGGTGTCTCCAAACACCTCCGTGCCTCCAAGCACCTCCGTGCCTCCAAACACCTCCGTGCCTCCAAGGGTCTCCCAGCACTCCCTGTACTCCCAGTACCTCAGTGCCTTCAATACCACAGTGTCTCCAATATCTCAGTACCCCAGCCTTCATTATTTCTACAAGTCTTGTCTTACAGGAGACCTACAAGAATTCCTCTGGGCCTCCCGCCTGCCGTCTTAGTTCTGCATGAGGAAGACCTACATCCGGCCATCTCTACTACGACCCAGTGGCGGTTCCTCTTCCCGGTCATCGGAAGAAGCCCCGAGTCCACAACACTCCCAAACCAGGTCAGTGATAGTATACTCAGGCCACATGGACTCGGGGGATCGGAACACGGACTCTAGTGCCATCCAGAACCTGGCTTCTCGAGTGCAAAGTCAGGAAGCAGCACAAGGTCAGGTGATGCAGTACCTCCAGCAGTTGTCCGGGCGTCTGGATCAGATTCAGGCGTCTCTGGCCTCAGTAATTCCGGCTCCTGTTCCAGCAGTCGCACCAGTTGCCGTTGCCAGCAATGTTCAACCATCGGCCGGTGTCACTCCACGCCTTCAGTTGCCTACTCCGTCCCGCTATAATGGGAATCCCAAAAATTGTCGTGGTTTCTTGAACCAGTGCGAGGTACATTTCGAGCTACTTGCACACAACTTTCCTACAGACCGGTCCAAGGTAGCATATATTATTTCTCTGTTGGAAGGTTCTGCTTTGGATTGGGTGTCTCCATTATGGGAACGATCTGATCCCATGGTTTCCAACTACACCAACTTCATCTCGTCCTTTCGAAGGATTTTCGACGAGCCCGGCAGAATGACCACTGCTTCTTCCGATTTGCTCCGTGTTCGGCAGGGCGCCCGTTCCGTGGGCCAGTACGTGGTTCATTTCCAGACCATTGCTTCCGAACTACGCTGGAATAATGATGCCCTGAGAGCTGCCTTCTGGAACGGTCTTTCCGACCGGCTGAAAGACGAGCTGGTTACTAGAGATCTGCCGGATCCATTAGAAGATTTGATTTCCCTTTGCGTCAAGGTGGATCTTCGGATGCAGGAGCGTGGAAGAGAACGTAACCGTTCGGATCGTTCCAGGTTCCGGAATCCTACTCCTAGGCCGGTGGCCTCACCTAGCTCAGATGAGCCCATGCAAATTAACCGCTCCCGACTGTCTCCGGAAGAACGACAGCGTCGTCGTGAGGGTAAACTCTGCCTTTACTGTGGAGCCGCAGATCATTTTCTTAAATCTTGTAAAGTCCGTCCGGGAAACGGGCAGACCTAGCTTGTTCCGGAGGAGTCAAGCTGGGAGTTACGACAAAAGCTTCTCCAACTTCGGACTGCTTGCTTCCAGTAACTCTAGTCTCCAATTCAGTCTCCAGGTCTTGTGAAGCCCTATTGGATTCCGGAGCTGCAGGGAACTTCGTTTCTTCCTTCTGTGCCCAAAGTTTGGGTTTAAAGTTACGGCCTATCGAGCGGCCAATTTCACTGACGGCTATCAACGGGACTAGAATTTCCAAAGGTCTCATAATGTGGCGCACGGGGCCAGTTAAGCTGCGGGTCGGGGCTCTACATCAGGAAGATTTGGAACTCTTGGTAATCCCAGAAATGCCCCATGATCTGGTTCTTGGAATGCCTTGGCTGAAAAGTCATAACCCCCACATCGATTGGAAGTCGTCACAAATTCTGTCCTGGAGTTCCTTTTGTCACACTAATTGTCTTACTCCTGTTTGTCCGCTCCGTGTTACCTCCAAAACGGATGAAGAGCACATTCCGGAGGCATATCAAGGGTACAAGGACGTATTTTCGGAACAAGCTGCTGACCTGTTACCACCTCACAGGCCTTGGGACTGCCCTATTGACCTTGTCCCAGGGAAGACGCCACCTCGTGGTCGCACATATCCTCTGTCTCTTCCCGAGACTCAAGCCATGTCGGAGTATATTAAGTCCAATATGCTCAAGGGATTCATTCGCCCCTCTTCCTCCCCTGCTGGTGCAGGCTTCTTTTTCGTGAAGAAAAAGGACGGGGGGTTGAGACCATGCATCGACTACCGCGGCCTAAACGACATTACTATTAAGAATAAATACCCCTTGCCACTAATCACAGAGTTATTTGATAGGGTTCGTGGTGCCCGCATTTTTTCAAAACTCGACTTGAGAGGAGCTTATAATCTTATACGCATCCGAGAGGGGGATGAATGGAAGACTGCCTTTAATACCCGAGATGGGCATTACGAATACTTGGTGATGCCGTTTGGTCTTAGTAATGCTCCCGCGGTTTTCCAGGGATTCGTCAACGAAATCTTTCGTGATATGCTGTATCAGAGCGTTGTGGTATATCTGGACGACATACTGATTTTTTCCAAGAATCTTGTCGAACACAGGACTCAAGTCAAAGAGGTGCTACACCGTTTACAAGAGAATCATCTCTACGCCAAGCTTTCCAAATGTACCTTTGAAGTAACATCTATTCCGTTCCTCGGTTATGTCATCTCGGGGACGGAGCTTCGCATGGATCCGGAAAAGTTGTCGGCCATTCGTGATTGGACTCAGCCTCTTTCCCTGAAAGCAATACAAAGGTTCCTGGGCTTTGCGAACTACTACAGGAAATTCATTAAAGGTTTCTCCACCATTGTTGCACCCATTACTGCCCTGACGAGAAAGGGTTCTAATCCTAGTTTGTGGCCTCCGGAAGCCATTGTAGCTTTTTCTCGCTTAAAGTTAGCTTTCACGACGGCTCCAGTTCTCCAACAACCAAATTTCGAGGAACCCTTCTTCTTAGAAGTTGATGCATCTTCAGTCGGGGTGGGGGCTGTCCTCTCCCAGCATTCCTCTGATAAGAAATTACATCCGTGTGGCTTCCACTCTCGTAAATTCTCTCCAGCCGAACGAAATTACTCTATTGGAGACCAGGAACTCTTGGCAATCAAATCTGCCTTGGAAGAATGGAGATATCTTCTAGAAGGGGCTAAACATGTGTTTACCATCTACACGGATCACAAGAATTTACTGTACATCAAATCCGCACAATGTTTGAATCCTCGCCAGGCGAGATGGGCACTTTTCTTTTCCCGATTCTCGTTCATTATCAAGTACCGTGCCGGGACTCTCAATATTAAAGCAGATGCGCTTTCCCGTTCACAGGTTCCCACAGACGAGGATGAACCTCCGGAGCGGGGTTTAATTCTGAATCCAGTTTCTGTCTCTGCTGCTTTAACTACTCCAGCTCCTCCTCCTGGAAGAATGTCCGTACCAGCTAGATTCCGCCCAGGAATACTACGGTGGGTCCATAACTCCAAGTTTTCCGGTCATCCCGGCGCTCAGAAGATGTACAAGTTTCTGCAAAGGTCTTACTGGTGGAACACCATGAGGAAGGATGTACAAGATTGCGTTAATTCATGTCCCCAATGTACACAACATAAATCTCCTCGTCTGCCTCCTGCAGGGTTACTTCGTCCTCTGCCTATCCCTGTGAGACCCTGGACTCACATTTCCATGGACTTCATCACTGACTTGCCCTGTTCCAAGGGTTGCAACACCGTTTGGGTTATCGTTGACCGTTTTTCGAAGATGGCACACTTTGTGCCCTTGACTGGTCTTCCGACAGCACCGAAACTGGCTCTATTGTTTATCCGAGAACATTTTCGTTTGCATGGGTTGCCACAAGAGATTGTTTCTGACCGTGGAGTACAGTTCACCGCCAGGTTTTGGAAAGCCCTTTGTTCAACTCTACACATTAAACTTAAGTTTTCGTCGGCTTATCATCCCCAAACAAATGGACAAACGGAACGAGTCAATCAAGATCTAGAGACTTTTCTTCGGTTGTATCTCTCTCCTTCACAGGACAACTGGGTGGAGTTGTTGCCTTGGGCGGAGTTTGCCCATAACCATTTGTTTCATTCTTCCACTGGGGAATCACCATTTTTCGTCAACTACGGGTTCCATCCCCGTGTTCCGGAATTTCCAAGCCTTCCGATAATAGAGGTTCCTGCTGTAGCGTCCACTCTACGACACTTTGGACAAATTTGGAGAAAGGTTCATGCTAATCTTAAGCAGGTTTCTGTTCGGTACAAGTTCTTTGCAGATAAGAAACGGCAAGCCGCACCTCAATATAAAGTTGGGGACAGGGTATGGCTGTCCACACGGAATCTCCGGTTGAAGGTGCCCACCATGAAATTCGCTCCAAGGTTCATCGGTCCTTACCCTGTGCTACAAGTCTTAAATCCTGTGGTCTGTAAACTGGGTTTGCCTGCCCATCTTCGCATACCTAACGCCTTCCATGTTTCTCTACTCCGTCCCCTCATACTGAATCGATTCCACTCAGCACTCCCAAGGCCAACGTCCGTAGTGGCAGAAGCTGGAGCGGAGTTTGAAATCAAAGCTATTCTGGACTCTCGTTATCTTCATAAAAAATTACAGTACTTGGTGGACTGGAAGGGTTATGGACCTGAGGAGAGAAGTTGGATTGGGGCTACTGAAGTAACGGCTCCTCGTCTGATTCGGATCTTCCACTCCAGACATCCGACTAAGCCCGGGAAGTGTCCAGGGGCCACTCCTGGAGGAGGGGGTACTGTCACGAACCTCGGGCAGCGGCGACCGCGCTTGTCCCTGCGGGTGGCCTGGTCTGCCCGGCGCCTCTCTTCCCCTGTCAGTCTCCGGCTTCAGCGGCGGGTCGGCGCTGCTCTCCGGCGGCTTCCCGGAAGCAAGGGCGCCGCCATCACAAGCAAGGGCAAGGAGGCGGAGCAGGTCTGACGTCACCTGCCTGCTCCGCCAATCAGGCTAGGGCGGGGAATTTAAAATCAGATACCAGGCAGAGATCCGATGCCTGAGTATCTTCGTTTCTCCTGTGGAAGCTATGATCCAGAGCTCCCTCGTCCCTGCAAGCATCCTGTGCTTCCAAGCATCCTGTCCCTGCAAGCATCCTGTGCTTCCAAGCATCCTGTCCCTGCAAGCATCCTGTGCCTACAAGCAACCTGTGCTTCCAAGCATCCTGTGCCTACAAGCACCTCCGTGCCTCCAGTTACCTCCGTGTCTCCAAGCACCTCGTGCCTCCAAGCACCTCCGTGCCTCCAAGCACCTCCGTGCCTCCAAGCACCTCGTGCCTCCAAGCACCTCGTGCCTCCAAGCACCTCCGCGCCTCAAGCACCTCCGTGCCTCCAGTTACCTCCGTGCCTCCAGTTACCTCCGTGCCTCCAGTTACCTCCGTGCCTCCAAGCACCTCCGTGCCTCCAAGCACCTCGTGCCTCCAAGCACCTCGTGCCTCCAAGCACCTCCGCGCCTCAAGCACCTCCGTGCCTCCAGTTACCTCCGTGCCTCCAGTTACCTCCGTGCCTCCAGTTACCTCCGTGCCTCCAAGCACCTCCGTGCCTCCAAGCACCTCGTGCCTCCAAGCACCCCGTGCCTCCAAGCACCTCCGCGCCTCAAAGCACCTCCGTGCCTCCAGTTACCTCCGTGTCTCCAAGCACCTCGTGCCTCCAAGCACCTCGTCCCTCCAAACACCTCGGTGTCTCCAAACACCTCCGTGCCTCCAAGCACCTCCGTGCCTCCAAACACCTCCGTGCCTCCAAGGGTCTCCCAGCACTCCCTGTACTCCCAGTACCTCAGTGCCTTCAATACCACAGTGTCTCCAATATCTCAGTACCCCAGCCTTCATTATTTCTACAAGTCTTGTCTTACAGGAGACCTACAAGAATTCCTCTGGGCCTCCCGCCTGCCGTCTTAGTTCTGCATGAGGAAGACCTACATCCGGCCATCTCTACTACGACCCAGTGGCGGTTCCTCTTCCCGGTCATCGGAAGAAGCCCCGAGTCCACAACACTCCCAAACCAGGTCAGTGATACTCACATGGAGATTGGATAGGTTCAAAAGAATATTCAGCAATTGCTTTTCATGTGACTGCGGCATGTGTGCACACCTGCCACCATCGGAGGATCATTCACATCACTGGTTTGTGATCCTTCACTGGCAAAGATTTCTAGCTGCCAAAACTGAGCACAGGCAATACCAGGGGTGTATGGGCAGTGCCAGGGGTGCTCAGGCAATACCAGGGGTGCACGGGCAATGCTAAGGGTGCACAGGTACCTGTATATAATGCCCACATGTATATACTGCTGCACCTGTGTATAATCAGGGCCGGTTCTACACCCTGTGGCGCCCAGTGCGAAAAAGTTTCCACTGGCGCCATCCCCCCCCCCCCCCCCCCCGCGGCAAAACAGTTAGTGCCAAAAAAACAGGGGCGTGGCTTCATAGGGTCGGGCATGGCCACAGTTATGCCCCCAGTAGCTGTGCCCCCAGATTTGACCGAAGTAGTTGTGCCCCGCAGTAGCTGTGCCCCCAGTAGATTTGCCCCCAGTAGTTGTGCCCCCTATAGCTATGCCCCCTGTTGCTTTGCTCCCAGTAGTTGTGCCCCCTGTCGCTGTGCCCCCAGTAGTTGTGCCCCTGTAGCTATGCTCCCAGTAGTTGTGCCCCCAGTAGCTATGCCCCCAGTAGATTTGCCCCAGTAGTTGTGCCCCCTGTTGCTTTGCCCCCTGTTGATGTGCCCCTTAGTAGCCGCTTGCAAACACACACAAAAATAAAAAAAAACAATACTCACCACTGCCCCGCTTCTGCTTCCCGACCGCTGCTGCTGCTGCTGCTCCATCTGGCCGCCCGCGGCTCCTCTCCCATAGCAGCGCCACACTGACACTAGAGGTCAATAATGACCTCTAGTGTCTGTCACTGGAGCCGGCTGCAGCGGACGCCCACACAGCCCACAGCGTCTGCTGCAGCCGGGAAGCGGGGTGCGGGTAGGCGGGGGTGCCGGCGGGGTGACTGTGGCCGCACCCTCAGGCCGCAGCACCCCGGGTGCAGGCACTGCTTACCCGCACCAAGAACCGCTCCTGTGTATAATGCCCACATGTATATACCGCTGCACCTGCGTATAATGCCCACATGTATATACCGCTGCACCTGCGTATAATGCCCACATGTATATACCGCTGCACCTGCGCATAATGCCCACATGTATATACCGCTGCACCTGTGTATAATGCCCACATGTATATACCTCTTCTCTTGCGTATAATGTCCACATGTATATACCGCTGCACCTGCGTATAATGCCCACATGTATATACCGCTGCACCTGTGTATAATGCCCACATGTATATACCTCTTCTCTTACGTATAATGTCCACATGTATATACCGCTGCACCTGCGTATAATGCCCACATGTATATACCGCTGCACCTGCGCATAATGCCCACATGTATATACCTCTTCTCTTGCGTATAATGTCCACATGTATATACCGCTGCACCTGCGTATAATGCCCACATGTATATACCGCTGCACCTGCGTATAATGCCCACATGTATATACCGCTGCACCTGTGAATAATGTCCACATGTATATACTGCTGCGCCTGTGTATAACCCCCACATGTATATACTGCTGCACCTGCGTATAATGCCCATATGTATATACCGCTGCACCTGTCTATAATGCCCACATGTATATACCGCTGCACCTCTGTATAATGCCCACATGTATATACTGCTGCACCTGTGTATAATGCCCACATGTATATACTGCTGCACCTGTGTATAACGCCCACATGTATATACCGCTGCACCTGCGTATAATGCCCACATGTATATACCGCTGCACCTGTGAATAATGTCCACATGTATATACTGCTGCGCCTGTGTATAACCCCCACATGTATATACTACTGCACCTGCGTATAATGCCCACATGTATATACCACTGCACCTGTCTATAATGCCCACATGTATATACCGCTGCACCTCTGTATAATGCCCACATGTATATACTGCTGCACCTGTGTATAATGCCCACATGTATATACTGCTGCACCTGTGTATAACGCCCACATGTATATACTGCTGCACCTGTGTATAATGCCCACATGTATATACCGCCGCACCTGTGTATAATGCCCACATGTATATACTGCTGCACCTGTGTATCATGCCCACATGTATATACCGCTGCGCCTGTGTATCATGCCCACATGTATATACTGCTGATCCTGTGTATAATGCCCACATGTTACTGCTGCACCTGTGTATAATGCCCACGTGTATATACTGCTGCACCTGTGTATAATGCCCACATGTATATAGTATGCTGCATCTGTGTATAATGCCCACATGTATATATCGTTGCACCTGTGTATAATGCTCACATGAATATACCACTACACCTGTGTATAATGCCCACATGTATATACTGCTATCTTTTATTAAGAAAAATTGCAACATACATTACATAAATATGGTAAAACTCATAAAAATAAGACATACGATATACATTGAATTGTTGCCCAATAATCTAAACCAAAAAGCAACAAAGCTTATATAACTATACGCAATGTCGATATTGCTTAACATCTAAGCAAAAAACAACCTACTATATAGAAACAACACATATCAATGTTTACTACTTTTTATAAGTTACGAGAGTTATTAAATGGCTATGTTATGCCAAGGTTATGTCATGTTAATGTTATGCCAAGGTTATGTCATGTTATACTAAGGTTATGTCATGTTATACTAAGGTTATGTCATGTTAATGTTATGCCAAGGTTATGTCATGTTATACTAAGGTTATGTCATGTTATACTAAGGTTATGTCATGTTATACTAAGGTTATGTCATGTTAATGTTATGCCAAGGTTATGTCATGTTATACTAAGGTTATGTCATGTTAATGTTATGCCAAGGTTATGTCATGTTATACTAAGGTTATGTCATGTTATACTAAGGTTATGTCATGTTATACTAAGGTTATGTCATGTTAATGTTATGCCAAGGTCATGTCATGTTATCAGAGCCGGCCCTAACCAATATGATGCTCTAGGCAAGATTTTGGCTGATGCCCCCTAGCACCGCCACTAGTTCTGCAGGAGATGCCTGGCATGAGTCAGCTGGCAGCTCTGCTAACGTTGGGCGTCTTTTGTTTATGAAAATGCATCTTATTATTTGCATTACTATGTGGCTATAATGCACAAGCAGCTTCTGCTGATTAAAATGATATACAGCATGCCTATATTCTGTGTGTGACTGCGGCTGTATCTGCATATGAAATGCTACATTACAGTGATTTCCAGGAATACACTGCAACGTAGCATTTCATATGTAGATACAGACGCAGTCACACACAGAATATAGGCATGCCGCATATCATTTTAATCAGCAGAAGCTGCTGGTGCCCCTAGGTATACAAAATGCCCTAGGCATTTGCCTAGTTTGCCTATGCCTAAGGCTGACTCTGCATGTTATGCCGAGGTTATGTCATGTTATGCCGAGGTATCAACTGATGGGTGATTTACAGGATAGATAATATCAGGCTCCAGGTTATTCTGTAATGTTAGTAAATAAAATCCCTGTACAACTAAGCCCGGCTGAAGAAGCTACTTCCCAGCTATCCAAGTACACCCTGTTATCATACATGTTAGGTGTTACCCTCTCCTGTTTGATCACACAGTCTGATCTTCCCATTTGGTCTAATGACAAGAGCTGCAGCTAATATTATCACACCGGATGTGCCGTCAGCATTTCCGTGGCCTGCGAGCGCCACCTTGTCACCGCAATCACCAACTTGCCTGATAATGGTCCCCGACTCCCTTCAAGTCATCAATCTTTTTAAATGGAATTGTGGGGGGGTGACTACATTTTTTGTAGCCACTCACTGGTCCTTGTACAGTATATGTTATATTATGAATGAGCAAGCCCCAATTTCAGAAACAAATACACTAATAAACTATGGGGGTCATTCCGAGTTGATCGCTAGCTGCATTTGTTCACTGCGCAGCGATCAGGCTGAAAAACGGCAGTTCTGCGTATGCGGCGCAATGCGCACGTGCGTCGTACGGGCACAACGAACGATGTAGTTTTGCACAGGGTCTAGCGAAGCATTTTAGTCGCACTGGTGGCCGCAGAGTGATTGACATGAAGTGGGCGTGTCTGGGTGGCAACTGACCGTTTTCAGGGAGTGTTCGAAAAAAACGCAAGCGTGCCAGGGAAAAGGCAGGCGTGGCTGGGCGAACGCAGGGTGGGTGTATGCCGTCAAAACAGGAACTGAACAGTCTGAAGTGATCGCAAGCGCTGAGTAGGTCTGAAGCTACTCTGAAACTGCACAAAAATATTTTGTAGCCGCTCTGCGATCCTTTCTTTCGCACTTCTGCTAAGCTAAAATACACTCCCAGTGGGCGGCGGCATAGCGTCTGCACGGCTGCTAAAAACTGCTAGCGAGCGATCAACTCGGAATGACCACCTATGAGTCCTCCGCTGGCTGCTCTTTGTAAATGGAGTGTGATTTATCTAAGAGACTGGGGGTATAATTCAGACCCAATCACTGGTACAACAGCGATCGCAGCCTAAAGCCCTTGCTGGAGTGCACACGCACCTTAGACTAAGTGAGATGCGATCGCCTCTGCCTGACTGACAGGCAGAGGTGGTCGCAAGGCGGGAGGGGGCGTGACTACAGTGTTAGAATGCCGTTGGTGGGATGTGGTCCGGACAACGCAGGCGTGTCCGGACCGTTGCAGGGGCGGGCCGTGGCAACTGCGTGACATCACATGCAGCCGCTGCGACCTGGAACGTAGCGGGTAGCCGACTGCCAGCGCAGCTAGCCTGCACAGGTAGAGAGCTACTTGGCAGGTGCAAAAGCATCGCCACCATGCAATGCTTTCACACCCGTGCGGGGATGGGGGCAGGGCCTGACATGCGGGGCGGACTAGCCCTGTACTGGGCGTCCCCCCGCACGTCAGAGAAAGTGGCCCTCATTCCGAGTTGATCGCTCGCAAGGCGAATTTAGCAGAGTTGCTCACGCTAAGCCTACGCCTACTGGGAGTGTATCTTAACTTCTTAAAATTGCGACCGATGTATTGGCAATATTGCGATTACACATCTCGTAGCAGTTTCTGAGTAGCTTCAGACTTACTCGGCATCTGCGATCAGTTCAGTGCTTGTCGTTCCTGGTTTGACGTCATAAACACACCCAGCGTTCGCCCAGACACTCCCCCGTTTCTCCGGCCACTCCTGCATTTTTTCCGGAAACGGTAGCGTTTTTATCCACACGCCCCTAAAACGCTGTGTTTCCGCCCAGTAACACCCATTTCCTGTCAATCACACTACGTTCGCCGGAGCGAAGAAAAAGCTGTGAGTAAAAATACTATCTTCATTGTAAAATTACTTGGCGCAGTCGCAGTGCGAATATTGCGCATGCGTACTAAGCGGAATTTCACTGCGATGCGATGAAAATTACCGAGCGAACGACTCGGAATGAGGGCCAGTGATCGTAGATGTGCTAAATTTAGCACATCTACGATCAGATCTGAATCACCCCCTGAACGTTTATGTATACAGAGGAAAGATTTTAGTATGAAGAATTTACTGCAGCGCTAGTGACATCTAGTGGATTGTACAGGTATTGTGGGCAGTTTCCTTTTTTTTTTTCTTTTACTCTTTGGGGGTATTTCAGACCTGATCGTAGCAGCAACTTTTTTAGCAGTTGGGCAAAACCACGGGGGTCATTCCAACTCGATCACAGCGTGCTTTCGTTCGCACAGCTGCAACCGGGTCACTACTGCGCACGCGCGGGGGCCGTAATGTGTCGTTGCCCGGAGACAGCCATCGCCAGGCAACGATGCTGTCAGCGAAAAAAAGCGGTCGCAGCGGCGATTGCAAGAAGATTGACTGCAGGACGGCGTTCCGGGGCTTCAATTGACCATTGGAGACCGTTTTCGGGGAGTGTTAAGAAAAACGCAGGCGTGTCCAGGTGAACGGAGGGCGGATGTCTGACGTCAAAGCCAAGCCCATCATCGCTGGATCCGTTGCACAGGGTAAGTATGTCCAGGGCTGGTCTTGTTTTGCAGGAAACTTTTTTAGCATAGCGGGGCTGCACAAGCGATCGCACCCCTGCTATGCTAAAATAGGCGGAGATTAGTTGATCGCACCAGCAGCAAAAAGTTGCTTGGTGCGATCAACTCGGATTGAGGGCCCATGTGCACTGCATGGGGGGGGGGGGGGGGATGTAACATGTGCAGAGAGAGTTAGATTTGGATGGGGTGTGTTCAAACTGAAATTTAAGCTGCAGTGTAAAAATAAAGCAGCCAGTATTTACCCTGCACAGAAACAATATAACCCACCTAAATCTAACACTCTCTGCACATGTTACATCCGCCCCACCTGCAGTGCACATGGTTTTGCCCAACTGCTAACAAATTTGCTGCTGCGATCAGGTCTGAATTACCCTTTTATTTTCTTTTTCTTTTTTCTGTTTAATCTGTAACAATGTAACAGTAGGAATGTTGCGTTCGGCTGCAGGACAGGCCGCTGTGATAAGGTGCAAAGCTCCAGTGATACAGTCTGGGAGCTCGGCTTTGGCTTCATAATTCAGAGCGGTTATCTGTCATTTTGCAGACTTTATAGCTCCTGTACAGAGCTGATCATACTGCTGTGCGGTTATCTGGTGACCAGCAGGGAACATGTATGGCCCACTTCCTCCAGTGAAGCATGCAACATTGTGTTACCTAATGCATAGCAAGGTAAACATTTAATAGGACAGCTGGGGACCTGCGTTCTGTCCATTGCTCTCTCTGGATGGAGTTTGTATGTTCTCCTGCTGTACATGGGAATTTCTTCCCATAGTCCCATACAGGATAACTGGGTACTGAGCAATATATATTCGCGTGTGTGCGCTGGGGAAATTGGAATGTACGTTCCAATAGGGCACGGATTATTTAAAAATGATGAAATATTCTCTGTACAGCTCTGCATAATATGGTGATGCTACATAAATAATAATAATAATAATTATAATAATGTAACACCTGTCGGGAAAAAATGTGCCTTTGCCAAGCAAAACATAAACTGTCCTATTGATTTCATCTGGATGATGACTCCTGGTATCAAACTTGTTTTCTAATATACTGTAAGTGCTCATATTACTTCTGGTGCGTTCAACATTCGCCAAGGATAATACAAATAAAATAGACATTTTTTCTGTTGGTTCTCAGCGGGACGCAGTTCCGGCACTTTTTTTTTAATACAATTTTTAATTTTTATAACCAGAAATCAGCTAAATCAATTTAGAAATGAATAAAATAAACATCTGAATACATGTCCAGAGTGGAAGCTGCTATGCATTCTGTATCAACTTGTAGCTTTCCTCTGAGTGCCGGCAGCTTCCCTCTGAGTGCCGTCAGCTTTCTTCTGCGTGACAGCGGCTCTCCTCTGAGTACATGTAGATTTCCTATGTGTACCGGCAGCTTTCCTCTGAGTGACAGCGGCTTTCCTCTGAGCACCTGCAGCTTTCCTCTGAGCACCTGCAGCTTTCCTTTGAGCACCTGCAGCTTTTCTATGAACACCTGCAGCTTTCCTCTGAGCACCTGCAGCTTTCCTCTGAGCACCTGCAGCTTTCCCCTGAGCACTTGCAGCTTTCCCCTGAGCACTTGCAGCTTTCCTCTGAGCACCTGCAGCTTTCCTCTGAGCACCTGCAGCTTTCCTTTGAGCACCTGCAGCTTTCCCCTGAGCACTTGCAGCTTTCCCCTGAGCACTTGCGGCTTTCCTCTGAGCACCTGCAGCTTTCCTCTGAGCACTTGCAGCTTTTTGTGCAAAAAACAGTAGAACTAATGAATTTCATGTTTGTTCCTGAGCTATTCCATGATAATTGTCCACTTGGTGCAGCATTCTACAGTTACTACAGCTCAGGGACTTTACACTTAATAAACATGGAAATAAAACACCCCATAGTCCTAAAAACCTCCAAATTTAATGTGGCGGAGAGCAGTTGCGTACCTCCGGGGCAGCCCGTCCTCCGCTGTGATTACAATTTTATTTAATAATAAATAATATACTATAGATCAGGTAAATAACATCTTATTAATTGTGTAGGTTCTCAGGGCCGAAAGACATTGGCAGTAGCTGGTGAAGCGTTTTCAGCAGGTAGTCTCCACTTGGCTTGGTGAGGAAGATCTCCCATTCCGATCCAAACTGGGGAAATGAGACAAGAGTGAACAATGACCACTGTGACACCACAACTCTTCCTACTATAGTCACTTACTGAATCTTTATCGGGGTCACCACCCTCCAGAGGAAACACGACTGCTACGTCAGTGTACAGAAATTACCTCCAGTGTGCTGTCTGACCCACCCAGCAGCTAATAGTCACCTCTCGCATGACTTGCCGGCAGGCTCCGCACGGACTTATAAATTCCTCTTCCACATCACTGTAAGGCAGTAAGAGATGAGTATAGAGGAGACAGAGACCAGTCGATAACACAATTATTACACCATGGGGCACACAGAGCATTGGCTAGCACTGAGTTACAGTATGTATCAGTAGAGTCATTAATATTTATTTTTATTAACAGCTATTTATATAGCGCACACATGTTCCACTGCGCTGTACAGAGAAATATATCAGTCTCACACATCAGCTGCTGCCCCAGTGGAGATTACAATCTATGGGCCTAATTCAGACCTGATCGTAGCAGCAAATTTGTTAGCAGATGGGCAACACTATGGGGGTAATTCCAAGTTGATCGCAGCAGGAATTTTTTTAGCAGTTGGGCAAAACCATGTGCACTGCAGGGGGGACAGATATAACATGTGCAGAGAGTTGGATTTGGGTGGGGTGTATTCAAACTGAAATCTAATTTGCAGTGTAAAAATAAAGCAGACAGTATTTACCCTGCACAGAAACAAAATAACCCACCCAAATCTAACTCTCTCTGCACATGTTATATCTGCCCCCCGTGCAGTGCACATGGTTTTGCCCAATTGCTAAAAAACTTGCTGCTGCGATCAACTCAGAATTACCCCCCATGTGCACTGCAGGTGGGTCAGATGTAACATGTGCAGAGAGAGTTAGAGTTGGGTGGGTTATATTGTTTCTGTGCAGGGTAAATATTGGCTGCTTTATTTTTACACTGCAATTTAGATTTCAGTTTGCACACACCCCATCCAAATCTTAAGGTGGGTACACACTGATAGATATACCTGTATCTGCAGATTAATTGATCTGCAGATATATCTATGGACGGATCGGGCAGTGTGTTGAGCATACACACTGCCCGATCCGTCAGGGACTGACATCATGAACTGAGCGGGCGTGTACACACTCCCACCCAGTTCAGCTGTCAATCACCGCCGGCTGCCGCAGCATGTGTACGGGCGGTCGGCCGACCGTCCGTACACACACACAGCGACGCGCCAATATATCGGTAGATATATTACCCGTCGGCTGTGCTGTGGGGCCGACGCGATGTCTGTGAACGACGGAGTTCACAGACCCGCGCTATATCGGCTGTTCAATAGAACGCCCGATATATCGGCCAGTGTGTACCCACCTTAACTCTCATTAGCTAACAGATTTGCTGCTGCAATCAGATCTGCATTAGTAATCCTGGACAGGCAATGGGCCTAAAACTCTGGACAGAAATCCTGGTCTCAGACAGGTGGCAACCCTAATCTCCTGTGTACTGGCAGGAGCATGCATAGTGCTTTCACGGGGGAATATCCTATGGCAATTTCAAGCTGTCAGCTTTCACTACATTGGCTCTGAGTGATCACATGACCTCAGTGTCACAGGAGTTGGAGCCCACACCCACAACACATTATAAAATATCCAAGGCATTTATGACACAAGGGCATCGCTTTACTGCTGATTTTTCTCAATAATAACATTGCTTTTTGGCTATTACTAAGGCTATTAATATAAGTTTCATACTTCTGCACAAGAAAGTAACCAGGAGGCCACATGGACAAAACAGCCCCACAAACTGATCACGTATGTAACGTGTACTGTTAGCTCAGTTTCCCAGTCCTGTCTCGTGTACTGACAGGTGTACATTTCTGTGTATCGGTCTGCAGACTATTTCATCCATACACCGGACAGCTGTGTCGCATGGTCAGTCTAAGGCACAGAACCGACACGTAGTAGACAGAGCTTAGTACATAACAGAGGCAGAGAAACATTTGTAAGGCTGTAAAAAAAAAATTACCAAATCCTCAGTCACTAATCATTAATCGTACTATGCGTTAGGCCAAGTTTGCTGTCTGTTTCCAAAACCGTAAGTAACATATCCCCAAGTATAGCTCACTTGTATCCAGCAGCCGGCTTTCTTTCATAGAGACTCTGCAGTCCCTTTTCCCCAGGCAGTGTGAGAGAGCTAATGATTCGGCTGACAGCCTTTTAACAACCTCATGCAGGTGAGATCCCTAATTAGCCTTCTGTGAGGCTACAGGCCCTAAGACCCGCACTGGGTCTAATGGATGGAGCCCGCTCTCACTCTCCATCCATTAACCCCAGGAACCCTTATCCATTAGTAACACAACTTAAACCCAAAAGCCGTAACACAACTTAAACACATTCCTGAGGTTTTAAAAATACATAGGTTAGGAACCTGGGGCAAATATACCTGCCTTCAAACACTATTCCAGTGTTCTTGTTACAGAAGCTATAGTCTGCATCACACAAAGTGCAGTGTATGTAATACATCAGACATGGGAGAGCAATCACAGTAACCGTTAGATGTGGCTGTAGGGCCAAAGTGGTCAGGGAAAGGATAAACATCCCATAATAAATAAATACATACATACATACATACATACATACATAGTATAACCAGTAGGGGACAGAGCTGAGCTCTCTAAGCAGACATTCTCCCACCTCACAGTAAGACGCCTGTCTCTTCCCACTGGTGGCTGCTCTGTGGTCCAGTGCGCTGATTGAGTACTAGGCATCCCGTTCATTATACTGCATGTTATGTGCACGGCGCTAGTTTAATCATATTGTATACTGCCGCTATTGTCTTCATGATTTGAGCCACTTGCCTGGGGGAGGGGGGTTCCGGGCAAATAGGGCACTTGCGCCTAAATATTGTAATCTGAACCGCACAATATTTGACTGACTGCCCAGTGGACTTTGCCCATACCTCCCAACATTCCGCATTGTGAAGTCAGTACTCCTGTGTGGGCTGCAGGGGGCATAGCCTCATGGGAAGGGGGCATGGTCTGTGGGTCACATCCCCATTTCCATCACTCTGTGGGCATGCCCAGCACTCCCCGGAGAAGCAGGACTGCCCCCAGGTTTTCCCCGGACTGTGAACAGATGCTTTGCGTACAGCGTCTATTCATCCGGTATGCAGAACGGTGGTAACAGTGCTCCTCCCCAACTTTCCCCTCCGAACCAGGCACTGCGGCCCACGGGTGGGACTGTCCCTACAGGTATGCTTTGCCCACATCAATCTAGATCAGACTATACAAAATATTGTTTTAAAGTTTTTGTAAAGCTAAAGTTCATGGTCCAGGCGTGAAACCAACGTGGGTGCTTCCTCCACAGATAGAACCTCAGGTATCTCACCCATTATAGAACTGTATGGAACAGACTGGACACATGCTGGGGACCAGTTCTCCCACTATAACTCATCTGTAAGAAATGATATTACACGTCAGCCTTCATTGGGACATTTCCTATAACGACTGGTTGCGCCATTTCCTTACAGTAAGTGCTGGAGGTCGTCTGTCTTAGTAATCAGCTTATAACTGAGGAATGTAATAAAAAGAGTATAACCGATCTGCTGGGTCCTTTACTGTACACCTATAAATCCAGCTTGTGCATGAGTATGATTTTTCATGACCACTATACTGTACCTAAAATGCAAGTAATTAACTATGGAAATATTGTATTACAGCGATGTATTAGGAAAAAAACAAGATGATTTAGAAGGAATATTTTCCTCCATCGCTTCCCTCCCCGGAGGTACCTACCTTGCAATGGCTATGGCAAGAAATTCTTTACAGCCCTCAGACACCGCCTTCTGAATGGCCGTACGCTCCGCACATATTCCCAGGGTGTAGCAGGCATTCTCCACATTGCAACCTGTACAGACATAGGGGGAGAATCATCATCCTAGCTTGTGTCTCTGGTGCACCTTGCATAGACGAGGTGGGGATGCAGTCAATATAGCAGCTGTCGGGGTCCCGGCGTTCAGGAAGCCGACACTGGAATCCCGACAACTGCACCGGCGCATGGCTGTCAGCCGACAGCTGTCGTTGCCTAGCAATCGTCTCTGCCTGGTTGACAGGTAGAGGCGGTCGCTGGGCGGGAGGGGGCAGCACAGCGGCATTTGGCCGCCATTTTGTGGGCGCGGTCCGGCCAACACAGGTGTTGTGCAAAGCCGCTGTGCAAAGCTTTTGTACTTGTGCGGGGAGGGGGGGGGGGGGGCGGCGGCCTGACATGTGGGGTGGACTAGGCCTGTGCTGGGCGCCCCCCCGCATGTCAGTGATAGTAGCTGTGCTAAATTTAGCACAGCTATGATCAGGTCGGAATGACCCCCTATATTAGGGGTGGATGAGGCCTTATTGCTTCACAGCTTGTTAGATATGCCTCTTACTTCCACATCACCTTCTTCCTGATATCTATCTCTCACTCCTGCCTACAGGACTTCTCCTGAGTCATTACCCACTTGTGGTAATCCCTACCATGCCTGATCAGACTCTCCAGTGCCTTCAATGTAATATCACCTTTATACCTACCTTACACCCACCTATACTTCTCATACTGGTACACCCTCACACCTCCCCTACTCCCACCTGTACTACTCACACTGGTACACCCTCACACCTCCCCTACTCCCACCTGTACTACTCACACTGGTACACCCTCACACCTTCCCTACTCCCACCTCCCCTACTCACACTGGTACACCCTCACACCTCCCCTACTCCCACCTGTACTACTCACACTGGTACACCCTCACACCTCCCCTACTCCCACCTGTACTACTCACACTGGTACACCCTCACACCTACCCTACTCACACCTCCCCTACTCACACTGGTACACCCTCACACATACCCTACTCACACCTCCCCTACTCACACTGGTACACCCTCACACCTACCCTACTCCCACCTGTACTACTCACACTGGTATACCCTCACACCTCCCCTACTCCCACCTGTACTACTCACACTGGTACACCCTCACACCTCCCCTACTCCCACCTGTACTACTCACACTGGTACACCCTCACACCTACCCTACTCACACCTCCCCTACTCACACTGGTACACCCTCACACATACCCTACTCACACCTCCCCTACTCACACTGGTACACCCTCACACCTACCCTACTCCCACCTGTACTACTCACACTGGTATACCCTCACACCTCCCCTACTCCCACCTGTACTACTCACACTGGTACACCCTCACACCTCCCCTACTCCCACCTGTACTACTCACACTGGTACACCCTCACACCTACCCTACTCCCACCTGTACTACTCACACTGGTACAGCCTCACACCTACCCTACTCACACCTCCCCTACTCACACTGGTACACCCTCACACCTCCCCTACTCCCACCTATCTTACTTACACTGGTACACCCTCACACCTCCCCTACTCCCACCTGTACTTCTCATACTGGTACACCCTCACACCTCCCCTATTCCCACCTGTACTACTCACACTGGTACACCCTCACACCTATCCTACTCCCACCTGTACTACTCACACTAATACACCCTCACACCTCCCCTACTCCCACCTGTACTACTCACACTGGTACACCCTCACACCTCCCCTACTCCCACCTATCTTACTTACACTGGTACACCCTCACACCTCCCCTACTCCCACCTGTACTACTCACACTGGTACACCCTCACACCTCCCCTACTCACACTGGTACACCCTCACACCTCCCCTACTCCCACCTGTACTACTCACACTGGTACACCCTCACACCTCCCCTACTCACACTGGTACACCCTCACACCTCCCCTACTCCCACCTGTACTACTCACACTGGTACACCCTCACACCTTCCCTACTCCACCTGTACTACTCACACTGGTACACCCTCACACCTTCCCTACTCCCACCTGTACTACTCACACTGGTACACCCTCACACCTCCCCTACTCACACTGGTACACCCTCACACCTCCCCTACTCCCACCTGTACTACTCACACTGGTACACCCTCACACCTTCCCTACTCCACCTGTACTACTCACACTGGTACACCCTCACACCTTCCCTACTCCCACCTGTACTACTCACACTGGTACACCCTCACACCTCCCCTACTCACACTGGTACACCCTCACACCTCCCCTACTCCCACCTGTACTACTCACACTGGTACACCCTCACACCTTCCCTACTCCCACCTGTACTACTCACACTGGTACACCCTCACACCTTCCCTACTCCCGCCTGTACTACTCACACTGGTACACTCTCGCACCTCCCCTACTCCCACCTATCTTACTTACACTGGTACACCCTCACACCTCCCCTACTCCCACCTATCTTACTTACACTTGTACACCCTCACACCTCCCCTACTCCCACCTGTACTACTCACACTGGTACACCCTCACACCTTCCCTACTCCCACCTGTACTACTCACACTGGTACATCCTCACACCTCCCCTACTCCCACCTGTACTACTCACACTGGTACATCCTCACACCTCCCCTACTCTCACCTGTACTACTCACACTGGTACACCCTCACACCTCCCCTACTCCCACCTGTACTACTCACACTGGTACACCCTCACACCTACCCTACTCCCACCTGTACTACTCACACTGGTACACCCTCACACCTCCCCTACTCCCACCTATCTTACTTACACTTGTACACCCTCACACCTCCCCTACTCCCACCTGTACTACTCACACTGGTACACCCTCACACCTCCCCTACTCCCACCTGTACTACTCACACTGGTACACCCTCACACCTCCCCTACTCCCACCTATCTTACTTACACTTGTACACCCTCACACCTCCCCTACTCCCACCTATCTTACTTACACTTGTACACCCTCACACCTCCCCTACTCCCACCTGTACTACTCACACTGGTACACCCTCACACCTCCCCTACTCCCACCTGTACTACTCACACTGGTACACCCTCACACCTACCCTACTCCCACCTGTACTACTCACACAGGTACACCCTCACACCTCCCCTACTCCCACCTATCTTACTTACACTTGTACACCCTCACACCTCCCCTACTCCCACCTGTACTACTCACACTGGTACACCCTCACACCTTCCCTACTCCCACGTGTACTACTCACACTGGTACACCCTCACACCTCCCCTACTCCCACCTGTACTACTCACACTGGTACACCCTCACACCTCCCCTACTCCCACCTGTACTACTCACACTGGTACACCCTCACACCTTCCCTACTCCCACCTGTACTACTCACACTGGTACACCCTCACACCTCCCCTACTCCCACCTGTACTACTCACACTGGTACACCCTCACACCTTCCCTACTCCCACCTGTACTACTCACACTGGGACATCCTCACACCTCCCCTACTCCCACCTGTACTACTCACACTGGTACATCCTCACACCTCCCCTACTCCCACCTGTACTACTCACACTGGTACACCCTCACACCTTCCCTACTCCCACCTGTACTACTCACACTGGTACACCCTCACACCTCCCCTACTCCCACCTGTACTACTCACACTGGTACACCCTCACACCTCCCCTACTCCCACCTGTACTACTCACACTGGTACACCCTCACACCTTCCCTACTCCCACCTGTACTACTCACACTGGTACACCCTCACACCTCCCCTACTCCCACCTGTACTACTCACACTGGTACACCCTCACACCTCCCCTACTCCCACCTGTACTACTTACACTGGTACACCCTCACATCTACCCTACTCCCACCTGTACTACTCACACTGGTACACCCTCACACCTACCCTACTCTCACCTGTACTACTCACACTGGTACACCCTCACACCTCCCCTACTCCCACCTGTACTACTCACACTTGTACACCCTCACACCTCCTCTTCTCCCACCTGTACTACTCACACTGGTACACCCTCACACCTCCCTTACTCCCACCTGTACTACTCACACTGGTACACCCCCACCCCTCCCCTACTCCCACCTGTACTACTCACACTGGTACACCCTCACACCTACCCTACTCTCACCTGTACTACTCAAACTGGTACACCCTCACACCTCCCCTACTCCCACCTGTACTACTCACACTGGTACACCCTCACACCTCCCCTACTCCCACCTGTACTACTCACACTGGTACACCCTCACACCTCCCCTACTACCACCTGTACTACTCACACTGGTACACCCTCCCACCTACTCTACTCCCACCTGTACTACTCCCACTGGTACACCCTCACACCTACCTTACTCCCACCTGTACTACTCACACTGGTACACCCCCACCCCTCCCCTACTCCCACCTGTACTACTCACACTGGTACACCCTCACACCTCCCCTACTCTCACCTGTACTACTCACACTGGTATACCCTCACACCTTTCCTACTCCCACCTGTACTACTCACACTGGTACACCCTCACACCTTCCCTACTCCCACCAGTACTACTCACACTGGTACACCCTCACACCTCCCCTACTCCCACCTGTACTACTCACACTGGTACACCCTCACACCTCCCCTACTCCCACCTATACTACTCACACTGGTACACCCTCACACCTACCCTACTCCCACCTGTACTTCTCACACTGGTACATCCTCACACCTCCCCTACTCCCACCTGTACTACTCACACTGGTACATCCTCACACCTCCCCTACTCCCACCTGTACTACTCACACTGGTACACCCTCACACCTCCCCTACTCCCACCTGTACTACTCACACTGGTACACCCTCCCACCTACTCTACTCCCACCTGTACTACTCACACTGGTACACCCTCACACCTACCTTACTCCCACCTGTACTACTCACACTGGTACACCCCCACCCCTCCCCTACTCCCACCTGTACTACTCACACTGGTACACCCTCACACCTCCCCTACTCTCACCTGTACTACTCACACTGGTATACCCTCACACCTCCCCTACTCCCACCTGTACTACTCACACTGGTACACCCTCACACCTCCGCTACTCCCACCTGTACTACTCACACTGGTACACCCTCACACCTCCCCTACTCCCACCTGTACTACTCACACTGGTACACCCCTACTCCCACCTGTACTACTCACACTGGTACACCCTCACACCTCCCCTACTCTAACCTGTACTTCTCACACTGGTACATCCTCACACCTCCCCTACTCCCACCTGTACTACTCACACTGGTACATCCTCACACCTCCCCTACTCCCACCTGTACTACTCACACTGGTACACCCTCACACCTCCCCTACTCCCACCTGTACTACTCACACTGGTACACCCTCCCACCTACTCTACTCCCACCTGTACTACTCCCACTGGTACACCCTCACACCTACCTTACTCCCACCTGTACTACTCACACTGGTACACCCCCACCCCTCCCCTACTCCCACCTGTACTACTCACACTGGTACACCCTCACACCTCCCCTACTCTCACCTGTACTACTCACACTGGTATACCCTCACACCTTTCCTACTCCCACCTGTACTACTCACACTGGTACACCCTCACACCTTCCCTACTCCCACCAGTACTACTCACACTGGTACACCCTCACACCTCCCCTACTCCCACCTGTACTACTCACACTGGTACACCCTCACACCTCCCCTACTCCCACCTATACTACTCACACTGGTACACCCTCACACCTACCCTACTCCCACCTGTACTTCTCACACTGGTACATCCTCACACCTCCCCTACTCCCACCTGTACTACTCACACTGGTACATCCTCACACCTCCCCTACTCCCACCTGTACTACTCACACTGGTACACCCTCACACCTCCCCTACTCCCACCTGTACTACTCACACTGGTACACCCTCCCACCTACTCTACTCCCACCTGTACTACTCACACTGGTACACCCTCACACCTACCTTACTCCCACCTGTACTACTCACACTGGTACACCCCCACCCCTCCCCTACTCCCACCTGTACTACTCACACTGGTACACCCTCACACCTCCCCTACTCTCACCTGTACTACTCACACTGGTATACCCTCACACCTCCCCTACTCCCACCTGTACTACTCACACTGGTACACCCTCACACCTCCGCTACTCCCACCTGTACTACTCACACTGGTACACCCTCACACCTCCCCTACTCCCACCTGTACTACTCACACTGGTACACCCCCACCCCTCCCCTACTCCCACCTGTACTACTCACACTGGTACACCCTCACACCTCCCCTACTCTAACCTGTACTACTCACACTGGTACACCCTCACACACCCCCTACTCCCACCTGTACTACTCACACTGGTACACCCTCACACCTCCCCTACTCCCACCTGTACTACTCACACTGGTACACCCTCACACCTCCCCTACTCCCACCTGTACTACTCACACTGGTACACCCTCACACCTCCCCTACTCCCACCTGTACTACTCACACTGGTACACCCTCACACCTCCCCTACTACCACCTGTACTACTCACACTGATACACCCTCACATCTCCCCTACTCCCACCTGTACTACTCACACTGATACACCCTCACACCTCCCCTACTCCCACCTGTACTACTCACACTGGTACACCCTCACACCTCCCCTTCTCCCACCTGTACTACTCACACTGGTACACCCTCACACCTCCCCTACTTCCACCTGTACTACTCACACTGGTACATCCTCACACCTCCCCTAATCCCACCTGTACTACTCACACTGGTACACCTTCACACCTCCCCTACTCCCACCTGTACTACTCACACTGGTACATCCTCACACCTCCCCTACTCCCACCTGTACTACTCCCACTGGTACACCTTCACACCTCCCCTACTCCCACCTGTACTACTCACACTGATACACCCTCACACCTCCCCTACTCCCACCTGTACTACTCACACTGGTACACCCTCACACCTCCCCTACTCCCACCTGTACTACTCACACTGGTACATCCTCACACCTCCCCTACTCCCACCTGTACTACTCACACTGGTACATCCTCACACCTCCCCTACTCCCACCTGTACTACTCAAACTGGTACATCCTCACACCTCCCCTACTCCCACCTGTACTACTCACACTGGTACATCCTCACACCTCCCCTACTCCCACCTGTACTACTCACACTGGTACACCCTCACACCTCCCCTACTCCCACCTGTACTACTCACACTACTCCCACCTGTACTACTCACACTGGTACACCCTCACACCTCCCCTACTCCCACCTGTACTACTCACACTGATACACCCTCACACCTCCCCTACTCCCACATGTACTACTCACACTGGTACACCCTCACACCTCCCCTACTCCCACCTATACTACTCACACTGGTACACCCTCACACCTCCCCTCCTCCCACCTGTACTACTCACACTGGTACACCCTCACACCTCTCCTACTTCCACTGGTACACCCTCACACCTCCCCTACTCCCACCTATACTACTCACACTGGTACACCCTCACACCTACCCTACTCCCACCTGTACTACTCACACTGGTACATCCTCACACCTCCCCTACTCCCACCTGTACTACTCACACTGATACACCCTCACACCTCCCCTACTCCTACCTGTACTACTCACACTGGTACACCCTCACCCCTCCCCTACTCCCACCTATACTACTCACACTGGTACACCCTCACACCTACCCTACTCCCACCTGTACTACTCACACTGGTACATCCTCACACCTCCCCTACTCCCACCTGTACTACTCACACTGGTACATCCTCACACCTCCCCTACTCCCACCTGTACTACTCACACTGGTACACCCTCACACCTCCCCTACTCCCACCTGTACTACTCACACTGGTACACCCTCACACCTCCCCTACTCCCACCTGTACTACTCACACTGGTACACCCTCACACCTCCCCTACTCCCACCTGTACTACTCACACTGGTACACCCTCACACCTCCCCTACTCCCACCTGTACTACTCACACTGGTACACCCTCACACCTCCCCTACTCCCACCTGTACTACTCACACTGGTACACCCTCACACCTTCCCTACTCCCACCTGTACTACTCACACTGGTACACCCTCACACCTCCCCTACTCCCACCTGTACTACTCACACTGGTACACCCTCACACCTCCCCTACTCCCACCTGTACTACTCACACTGGTACACCCTCACATCTACCCTACTCCCACCTGTACTACTCACACTGGTACACCCTCACACCTACCTTACTCCCACCTGTACTACTCACACTGGTACACCCCCACCCCTCCCCTACTCCCACCTGTACTACTCACACTGGTACACCCTCACACCTCCCCTACTCTCTCCTGTACTACTCACACTGGTACACCCTCACCCCTCCCCTACTCCCACCTGTACTACTCACATTGGTACACCCTCACACCTCCGCTACTCCCACCTGTACTACTCACACTGGTACACCCTCACACCTCCCCTACTCCCACCTGTACTACTCACACTGGTACACCCTCACACCTCCCCTACTCCCACCTGTACTACTCTTACTGGTACACCCTCACACCTACCTTACTCACACTGGTACACCCTCACACCTACCCTACTCCCAGCTGTACTACTCACACTGGTACACCCTCACACCTCCACTACCAGCTGTACTACTCACACTGGTCCACCCTCACACCTACCTTACTCCCACTGGTACACCCTCACACCTACCTTACTCCCACTGGTACACCCTCACACTTCCCCTACTCCCACCAAAACTACTCACACTGGTACACCCTCACACCCACCCTACTCCCACCAATACTACTCACACTGGTACACCCTCACACCTCCCTTACTCCCACCTGTAATACTCACACTGGTACACCCTCACACCTCCCCTACTCCCACCTGTACTACTCACACTGGTACACCCTTACACCTCCCCTACTCCCACCTGTACTACTCACACTGGTACACCCTCACACCTCCCCTACTACCACCTGTACTACTCACACTGGTACACCCTTACACCTCCCCTACTCCCACCTGTACTACTCACACTGGTACACCCTCACACCTCCCCTACTACCACCTGTACTACTCACACCTACCCTACTCCCACCTGTACTACTCACACTGATACACCCTCATACCTCCCCTACTCCCACCTGTGCTACTCACACTGGTACATCCTCACACCTACAAAACTCACACCTACCCTACTCCAACCTACACTACACACACCTACCCTACTTTCACCTATACTACTCACACCTACCCTACTCCCACCTACACTACTTACACCTACCCTACTCCCACCTACACTACTCCCACCTAAATTACTCCCACCTATACTGCTCACACCTATACTATTTACACATACCCTACTCCCACCTATGCTACTCCCACCTTCCCTACTAATACCTATACTACTCACACCTACGCTTATCTATCTATACTACTCACACCTACCCAACTCTTACCTATACTATTCACACCTACCATACTCACACCTATCCTACTCCCACCTATACTACTCACGCCTCCCCTACTCCCACCTATGCTACTCACACCTACAAAACTCACATCTACCCTACTCCCACCTATACTACACACACCTACCCTACTCCCACCTATACTACTCCCACTTACCCTACTCCCACCTACCCTACTCCCACCTACCCTACTCCCACCTATACTATTCACACCTATACTACTCCCACCTACCCTACTCACACCTATACTATTCACACATACCCTACTCCCACCTATACTACTCCCACCTACCCTACTCCCACCTATACTACTCACACATACCCTACTCACACCTATACTATTCATACCTACACTACTCCCACCTACCCTACTTCCACCTATCCTACTCACACCTATCCTACTCACACCTATCCTACTCACACCCACCCTAATCCTACCTATACTACTCACACCTACCTTACTCCCACCTATACTACTCAAACCTACCCTACTCCCACCCACCCTACTCCCACCTACCCTACTCCCACCTATACTACTCACACCTACCTTACTCCCACCTATACTACTCACACCTACCTTACTCCCACCTATAATACTCACACCTACCCTACTCCCACCTACACTACTCACACCCACCCTACTCCCACCTACCCTACTCCCACCTATACCACTCACACCTACCCTATTCCCACCTATACTACTCACACCTACTTTACTCCCACCTATACTACTCACACCTACCCTACTCCCACCTACACTACTCACACCTACCCTACTCTCACCTATACTACTCCCAACTACCCTACTTCCACCTATACTACTCCCACCTATATTACTCCCACCTATACTACTCACACCTATACTATTCACACATACCCTACTCCCACCTATACTACTCCCACCTACCCTACACCCTACCCTACTCACACCTACCTTACTCCAACCTATACTACTCCCACTTACCCTACGCCCACCTATACTACTCCCATCTATACTATTCACACCTATACTATTCACACCTATACTACTCCCACCTATACTACTCACACCTACCTTACTCCCACCTATACTACTCACACCTACCTTACTCCCACCTATACTACTCACACCTACCTTACTCCCACGTATACTACTCACACCTACCTTACTCCCACCTATACTACTCACACCTACCTTACTCCCACCTATACTACTCACACCTACCTTACTCCCACCTATACTACTCACACCTACCTTACTCCCACCTACCCTACTCCCACCTATACTACTCACACCTACCCTACTCACACCTACCCTACTCACACCTACCCTACTCACACCTACCCTACTCACACCCACCCTACTACCACGTATACTACTCCCACCTTTACTACTCCCACTTATATTACTCCCACTTATATTACTCCCACTTATACTACTCCCACCTACACTACTCCCACCTACCCTACTCCCACCTACCCTACTCATACCTACCCTACTCCCACCTATACTACTCCTACCTATACTACTCCCACTTTCACTACTCACACCTATACTACTCACACCTATACTACTCCCACTTATACTACTCACACCTACCCTATTCCCACCTATACTACTCACACCTATACTACTCACACCTACCCTATTTAAACCTATACTACTCACACCTACCCTACTCCCACCTATACTACTCACACCTACCCTACTCCCACCTACCCTACTCACACCCACCCTACTCCCACCCACCCTACTCCCACCTATACTACTCCCACCTATACTACTCACACCTACCCTACTCAAACCTATACTACTCACACCCACCCTATTCCCACCTATACTACTCACACCTACCCTACTCCCACCTATACTACTCCCACCTTTACTACTCCCACCTTTACTACTCCCACCTTTACTACTCCCACTTATATTACTCCCACCTATACTACTCCCACCTATACTACTCCCACCTACCCTACTCCCACCTACCCTACTCCCACCTACCCTACTCCCACCTACCCTACTCCCACCTACCCTACTCCCACCTACACTACTCCCACCTATACTACTCATACATCATCTAAAAAAACAAACATTTATATATCAGGTGAGCAGTACAATGTCCAGCAGGTCACGAGCTGATAATCATTTATCCTGTTAATCTATATAAGTATTTAGCGTAGCATTGGGAAGCAGGCACATTTTGTTAGTCCTAGAGTAGAGGCTTTTAAACCTTCACTTCAGTATCTTTATGAGAATGCCAGTCCTGCAGTAAAATGTTTCACAGCCGGCAGCCTGTGTTATCCAATTTATTACCCATACAGTATGTGCCAAACTGGAACATCGACTCAGTAAAAGCTTGCGGCACTCATGCGCAGTGGTGAGTAGTGCAAACCTTTAGCAGACGGGTGACCTACATAACAGGTCATGTCATTGCTACCATACTAGAAGTACTCATATAGCGCCAACCTATTCTGCGGCGCTTTACAACTGGAGGATGAGGAACAGTGACATTGGTGCTGCCATATATAGGATATGCCCTAATGAATTACCTATAGGGAGTGATTACACGTTCTCTGTAAAATGCTGCAACATATAACGGTGCAACCTAAATACATGATAATGAACAATGATGATATTATTAATAATAATTATTATTATAAAGTCACGAAACCTAGGAATGATTCGCTGGGGTAAATTTACTAAGATGAGAGTTCTATGTAAGATGGGATGTTGCCTATAGCAACCAATCAGTTTCCAGGGGGTAAATGTACTATGATGTGAGTTCTATTTAAGATGGGATGTTACCTATAGCAACCAGATTCCAGGGGGTAAATTTACTAAGATGCGAGTTCTATTTAAGATGGGATGTTGCCTATAGCAACCAATCAGATTCCAGCTATTATCTTCTAGATCAGTGTTTCCCAACCTCGGTCCTCAAGGCACACCAACAGTGCAGGTTTTAGTGATATCCAGGCTTCAGCACAGGTGACTTAATTAGTAGCTCAGTTATTTTGATTTAATCATCTGTGCTGAAGCCTGGATATCACTAAAACCTGCCCTGTTGGTGTGCCTCGAGGACCGTGGTTGGGAATGCCTGTTCTAGATGGTGCTAGATAAATGAGAAGTAGAATATGATTGGTTGCTATGGGCAACATCCCATCTTAAATAGAACTCCCATCTTAGTAAATTTACCCCGCTGTCCTTAGTGTGACAACATATTATCTGACACAAAGCCTCAGGTGAGGTCCCAACCTCCGTCCCCCCCATTATATGAGCAGAGGTAAGTGCTACTCACCCAGGTAAATTCTCCCATCCCGGGTAAGGACTGCGGCCCCAACTCTGAACTTGCTGTAAGGACAATGGGCAAATGTTTTGGCTTCTTGGCTCTTTCGGAGAAGCTTCTGGATCACGTCTGCCCCCAGGTTGGATCCTGAGGTAGCGGCGTTGGCCGGGAGGTCCTCCTCTTGGCTAGCTAGGTGATTGTTCATCTTCTGTGTGTAGTCGGGGTTCCCTGTGTGCCGTGTATGTATACTGTCCATATGTGTGTGCTCTATGGGCTGTAGTAATGTATGTATATGTGCTGCTGGACGGTGTGTGTGGTGTTTACTATGCCAGGCGGTGTCACAGCTGCATTAGTTAGCCGTGTGGGACTGTATGTGAGAGTGTGAATGAGGTCTGCAGGGTGTCCGCCCCCCGGGCGTGTGTCCCAGTAAGAGCAGCAGGTTCCAGTGTCTGCCCTGTCAGGTGCACTGGGGGATGAGTGACATGCAGCTGACCTGTTCCTGGGCTGAGAATTGTGTGTAGCAACTGTGACTGCCAGGAACCAGCATTATTCACATCCTGTGCTCAGCCTGTGGGACGCAGCTTCACGCGGAGTCCTCTGCACTCTGCATTGTGCGTAGAATGTGTCTAGCATCTGTGAATAATAAAAAAAGATGTTTTCTTATTTAAATTTATTACATTTTAGTACATAGGGGGTCATTGTTGTTGGGGAGTAAAGTATAGGGTCCCTATAAGGATCTATAGAGACCCTATACTTCCCTATAGATCCCTATGCCATAGTGCATTTGGTGTATGGACTCATAGCAATCGCAATTGAGTCCAGCTCGGAATCATGCCCATAATTGGAAGTGGCTAGCAGCACC
This sequence comes from Pseudophryne corroboree, assembly GCF_028390025.1. NCBI lineage: Eukaryota > Metazoa > Chordata > Amphibia > Anura > Myobatrachidae > Pseudophryne > Pseudophryne corroboree. The sequence continues at coordinate 16,538,866 of NC_086453.1, read as the reverse complement.
TTACCCGAAGACGCCGCAATCTGACCGTCAGCCCATCTGCCACTTTGCACTGTATGGAATCCATCCTTCCATCTGTTTTTCCACCTTGACCGCTCAAAGCAATTCAGCAGGATCAGAATTTGGATGTGTAGGACAATTATGGTCTCACCAAACTGACCAGCAGTTATCCATCATTGGATGGCCATCCTTACACCCATAAATCTGCTGGACGCAGGAAGCCAAACCTTCATCTCACATATCTTCACTTCCCATCAGTTCCTGAACCTTCCACAACGCGCATAGCGCCGAAAAGATAACCAAATGTATTTAAAAGATATAATGAAGGCTAGACGGGGCCTGCTTCTGTGACTAGAACAATTAGGTTCCTACTTGGACCCCACCCCATATACAAGAAACACAGACAGCCTGCAGCACACCTGGGTAATATCACAGCCACCCCAACACCCTCCTGTGACCACCAGAATACAGAGAGACCAGAGGCTCCCAGCCACAGCAGGACGAGCCATGGTATTATTAATGCTTTAATTAGCTGCCTTCATTAGGTGGCTGCTGTAAAGTGGAACCACTGCCTCATTATGGGGGAGGGTAGAGCCTAAGCCATGCGGGCAGATCCGCGTTCATCTCTGTAAATGCTGGGGGACGGCCACCACCGATGAGTCCGCAATTAGGTTGCGGAGGCATCGGATCTGAGGTCATACTTGCCTACCTGACCCTCTCCATGAGGGAGAAAATGCTCTGTTCCTGGACTTTCCTGGTAATGTATGATTGCCATCACCTGTGGTGAAACACCTTTCTTATCAATTACCCAGCTCATCACAGGTGATGGCAATCATACATTACCAGGAAAGTCCAGGAACAGAGCATTTTCTCCCTCATGGAGAGGGTCAGGTAGGCAAGTATGTCTGAGGTTGACTTCTGGCAGCGCAGCTTGGCTGTGCTGTCAGGGTAGCGTCTAGTTTCCCTTCATGGAGAGGACCTTTCCCATAACCCCCTGAGTCCATGTCACAAACTATTTGGAATAGTCATACCTCCCAACATGACCCTCTCCACGAGGGACAAAATGATCTGCTTCTGGACTTTTTCTTAATGTACGATTGCTGGCACCTGTGTTGAACAGGTTAACGGATAAGAAAGGTGTTTCAGCCCAGGTGATGGCAATCATACATTAAGAGGGAAGTCCAGAAGCAGAGCATTCTGTCCCTCCTGGAGAAGGTCATGTTGGGAGGTATGGAATAGTAACCTGTGGTGAGCGAAGCGAGACACCGAGTCCGAAGCGTGGCGAACAAAGCGAGCCCGCCAGGGTCCAATGGTGCAAAAAAAAAATAACCTCAAACGAACGGAGAAAACATTAGGTGCTGTAAGGGCAGAAGTTTTCCCTCCTGCCCTCTCGTTATGTTACTTCCAGGTCCTGATCACGAAGGTAACATAGACACAACCGTGATGTCAGGCAGTCAGTGACCTTTTTTTTTTTTTAGTGCGGCTGCGTGTGATGTCGCACAGCCGCCCCTACAACGGTCCCGGCCTGACCCCATTTCCTCGGCGCCACCCCCGCAATGCCGTAACTCCGCCCCAGCAACGCCCGTACCTGTCAATCACATTGCAGCCGCATCCTTCAGGGACGCGGCCGCAATGCGTTAGGTCACGCACAACAGCTGGTGCGCATGCACAGACCACCTGGTCTGAATTGGGACCTATGTACTAAGCCTTAGAGAGAGATAAAGTACCAGCCAATCAGCTCCTAACTGCCATGTTACAGGCTGCGTTTGAAAAATAATAATGGTACTTTATCTCTCTCCACTTTATCGCTAGCCAAGTCTTAGACATCTGCCCCTTATTTCCAGTTTTATTAATAATGGGGGTGATTCCGAGTTGTTCGCTCGCTAGCTGCTTTTAGCAGCATTGCACACGCTAGGCCGCCGCCCTCTGGGAGTGTATCTTAGCTTAGCAGAATTGCGAATGAAATATTAGCAGAATTGCGAATAGAAATTTCTTAGCAGTTTCTGAGTAGCTCCACACTTACTCCTACATTGCGATCAGCTCAGCCCGTTTCATTCCTGGTTTGACGTCACAAACACGCCCTGCGTTCGGCCAGCCACTCCCCCATTTCTCCAGACACTCCCGCGTTTTGCAACTTGAACGCCTGCGTTTTTCCGCACACTCCCATAAAACGGCCAGTTTCCGCCCAGAAACACCCACTTCCTGTCAATCACACTACGATCAGCAGAACGATGAAAAAGCTTCGTTATGCCGTGAGTAAAATACCAAACTTTTGTGTAAAATAACTAACCGTATGCGCTCTGCAAACCTTGCGCATGCGCAGTAAGCGACTAATCGCAGTATAGCGTAAATCGGCAACGAGCGAACAACTCGGAATGACCCCTCATATGCGTATTAGACTTTTTTTTCCAGTGAACTCCTGATAGTTTGCAGACTGCATTGTGCAATATTAAACATTAAACAAGTTCTGTTGTTACTCTCCGTAGAGTTTGAAGCCAACTAGTTAAAAATAAATGGACAATAAGCTGCTCCTCTTCTGCCAACTTGGCAGGCCAGATGGACGCGGCCACTGCGTACACACGCGCGGCTACGTCTACTTCTGAATTGGCCCCTAATTAAGCTGATTCCATGTTTCTGTGTGTTTTTTTTTATTATCTTTGTTGAAAATGTTTTAAACATGTATTACACGCGAATATCCGGCGCCACCGCAGAGATAAGCCTGGGATGCGCTAATTTCACTCTCCTGGCAGCGATATATATTATTATCAATAAGACAGCAATATAATTTTTTCAACATGCCATCCGTGTACTTTATGGGGGGGTATTCAATTGTTTGAAAAGTCAGTTGGGAGTCTGTTTTTTCCTATCTAATAGACAGGGAAAAACAGACACCTAACCGACTTTTCAAACAATTGAATTCCCCCCAAAGTGTCTTTATGTCTTTATTTTCTTCTCTTTAATAAAAGCAGGAATTCACAGTTATATTGTTCTAGATTTTCTGAAAAGTTGCACCCATAACGCCAACAGAAATTCAGCAAAATGTAAAAGGTGAAACTGAAGGACTCTTGGGGGACACATCAAAGGTCTATATTATACAAAATGCTTCTTTTTCTGCGGCGATCGTGTTGCGCCCTCTGTATGGGTCCACAACCAAAAAATGGCGAGATTTGTCTGGTTACTTAATAACAGCCCCCCCCCCAGGTATTCTGATCTAAAAGTTCCGTCATTTTAACAATAGTGTAAGAAAGCTCCGGCTTATAGGGTCAGTGACCCAGAGGACAGAAGGCCAGCGTGTTGTGCAGCTTGTGACCCTGAGATCCGGTTGTCTGTGTGCACATTGGTCCTCATTCTGGCCTGATTGCGCGTAGCAACTTTATGCTGCCCATTCGATCAGGTAGACGCCGCCTATGGGGGAGAGGATTTTAGCGTAGCAGGGCTGCGATCGCTTGTGCAGCACTACTATGCCAAAAAGTTTTGTGCAGAATAGGAGTAGGTCTGGACTTACTTACCTGGTGCGATCACTTCAGCGTCTCTGGTCCCGGAACTGACATCAGACATCCGCCCATCACTGCAGCAGCAGCAGCGATCGCAGTCTGAATCTTATTGTGGAGTGCGCACGTGCAGCGGCCGCACTGCGCGCCCACACCTCGGGAGCCCAGTGAGATGCTATGAGCATCTCAGGGCTGCGATCGACTCTGCCTGACTGACAGGCAGAGGCGGTGGTGGGGCGGGAGGAGGCGTGCCAACAGTGTTAGAACGCCATTGGCGGGGCGCGGTCCGGTCAGCGGAGGCATGTCCAGACCACTGGGTGGGTGGGCCGCGACGGTTGCGTGACGTCACACACAGCCGCTGCGACCCGGGAGGCGGCAGGTAGCTCCCTGTCAGAGTGCAGGAGCTGCGCTGGCAGGAAGCTACTCGTCAGCTCCAAAAGCATCGCCGCCGACTCAGACTTTTGCCGCATCTCCCGTATGTATCAAGCACCGGAGTAGGATGCATTCCGGGCATGGATGTTGTGGGCAATGCCAGCTTTTGATGGTGTTACCCTATAGAATGACGGAGTTACCCTACAGAAGCCTACGGGCTTCTTTCCAAATTTTGCTCCCCTGGACGAGGTATCCCTCTGTGTGTGGGCACGGGGACTCCTGGGGCTGAAACCCGGAAGTCTGCTGGTTGCAAAGGACTGCTCTTATCGGGAGATACTAATCGCATATGTAAGTACATACTTGCAATTAGTATGTAGGGCTAAGTGGCGGGATGTACCGCATCGTGGAAGCAATGCTTAGTAAATCCCTCCTAATGGTAAAACGGTCTGTAGTGTTTCATCATCATCATCATCATCATCATCATCATCGTTCATTTACAACAGTGATGGCTAACCTTGACACTCCAGCTGTTGTTGAACTATACATCCCAGCATGCCCTGCATCAGTTTTAGCATAGCCAAATAGCAAAACTGTAGCAGGGCATGCTGGGATGTGTAGTTCAACAACAGCTGGAATGTCAAGGTTAGCCATCACTGATTTACAAGGTGCCACAAGTTCTGCAGAACCAGGCGGCAGTCTCTATTGCAGTAACTTAGTGAGTCATTCCGAGTTGTTCGCTCGCTAGCTGTTTTTAGCAGCCGTGCAAACGCTATGCCGCCTCCCACTGGGAGTGTATTTTAGCTTAGCAGAAGTGCAAACGAAAGGATCGCAGAGCGGCTACAAAATAATTTGTGTAGTTTCAGAGTAGCTCAAAACCTACTCAGCGCTTGTGATCACTTGAGTTCAGACCATTCAGTTCCGGATTTGACGTCACAAACCCGCCACGCCTGCGTTTTTCCTGGCACGCCTGCGTTTTTCCGCACACTCCCTGAAAACGGTCAGTTGCCACCCAGAAACGCCCACTTCATGTCAATCACTCTGCGTCCAGCTGTGCGACTGAAATGCATCGCTAGACCCTGTGCAAAACTACATCGTTCGTTGTGCCCGTAAGACATGCGTGCACCTTGCGCCGCATATGCATGCGCAGAAGTGCCATTTTTTAGCCTGATCGCTGCGCAGCGAACAAATTCAGCTAGCGATCAACTCGGAATGACCACCTTAGCCCCTACAGGCCCAGTTTCCCAGCAATGTTCTGATGGTACTATATCATCCTGTATCTTATATATACTCCTGTACAGTGCTGAGAACTCAGGCCAGACCGGATGGGCCGAGTGGTTCTTATCTGCCTTCACATTCCATGTTTCTGTGTAACTTCGGGGTTAATGCAGATTTTCCTGGAAGACGATATGGGGACATAATGAATTCCGTCCTCCTGGTGATGACCTGGATGCGCAGGAGATTGTACGGGAGAGATCCTCGTGTAAGCAGGCGCCAGAGACAGCATTACGGCAGATGTTGGGGAAAGACGAGACGGTTCAGCTGTCACCTCCGTCCTCAGGTACCGTATGTGAATAATAGACCATTCTCCCCGGCTGTAGTGTTGCCATGGCGGCAGAAAAACGAACCGGGGTGTCATGCGAAGGCGTCCGGCGGGTTTCGCAGCTGAATTCTCCCCGGGCACCTGAAGCCATCCCAGCTCTGTACGATGGCTCATCATAAGCTGCCGCTGTTGCTGATTCTGCACTTTGCCGCGTCGCTCGGTGAGTTTCATCCACTGTTTTGGGACAGAGGGGGTCTATGTACTAAGCCTTGGAGAGAGATAAAGTAGCAGCCAGCCAGCTCCTGGATGTCATTTTTCAAACACAGTCTGTAGCATTTCAGTTAGGAGCTGATTAGCTGCCACTTTATCTCTCTCCAGAGCTTAGTACATACTGTAGACCCCAGAATCTGGCCCATTTACATAGCACTGGCATCATAAATAGTAAGACTATTACAGGATCCATCTGCTGGGAATTAGGGCACGTCAGGATAAGGGCCAGATGTACTACGCCTCGAAAAAGTGGAGAGAGATAAAGTAGCAGCCAATCAGCTCCTAACTGCCATGTTACAGACTGTGTTTCAAAAATGGCAGCTGGGAGCTGATTGGCTGGTACTTTATCTCGCTTTACTTTATGTCTCTCCAAGACTTAGTACATCTGGCCCTGAGTGTTATAAGATAGTGGGGGATAAATGCTATATCGATTACACAATATATTTATGATAGATAGATAGATAGATAGATAGATAGATAGATAGATAGATAGATAGATAGATAGATAGATAGTTCACTTGGGCAAATATTTCCACATGTATTACAAGCAAGAATCAAATGTTCCTGGATCACTTTATACCAGGCTTAGGCAACCTGTCATTCTCCAGCTGCTGGAGAACCACAACACCCAGCATGCCATGCCAGCCAGAGGCCAGAAGCTGCCAGGGGCATGCTGGGGCACTTGTGCCTGCCATAGCCAGTAACCTGCAGGGTGCCAATTTCTGCTATATAGAAACATAGAAACATAGAATTTGACGGCAGATAAGAACCACTTGGCCCATCTAGTCTACCCCTTATATATATACTAAAGTAGGTAAAGTTATGCGAGGTTGTGCACAGAATATTGGGGGTGATTCAGACTGGAACGCTGCAGTAGCCGCGTTCGCAGTTTGATGTCCGGTGAGTTGTGCGCACGCAGTGAGATGCAGTCATACAATTATGCAATCTTATCATTCCTATCATGCATAGAATTCTCAATCAGTGACTTTTGGGCTGAACTATAAAAGTTTAGCAATTTATCTTGGGAAAATAACCTCTGACAGCCAGCAGAGGGCGCTATATATATTCAGTGAAATATGTCATTCATAATACAGTATAATAATCGTTGTTATTAATATTAATGTATAAAGTGGCAATAGCTCCTGCAGGGCTTTCCATATTAATCTGCACATACTGTATGTGAGGGTAGGGTAACATACATCAAAAGGAGGTGTTACATAGGGGATTATTATAGGTCTACAATGCAAATGTTTTATACCTGTACAAGTTTACATTAAGTAAATGAACAAAGTAAATAAACAATATGCAGCCTTTCACCCTTTGAAATTATTATTTCCTACAGTATGGAAATAACATAGATGTATTCAGGAATCCTTACCACTGATTGATCTTTCTTTGGCCTTCATGATGAAGCTCATATTTTGAATCTAACAAACTCAGATAGCTGTATTTGTCTTTAATTCAATTGAGATCTTTCATTGTGCATAGATCATCATGTATTTCAACTATCATTATTTGCTATCAATCTGAAACTTGCCCAAAAAAATGGCCAAATTCGATTGTGCAAGATATAGGAGAAATAATGCCGCAATCCGACAGAGATCGAGAATTTGGGATTATTTTATATCCAGCAGGACAAAGGCCCAAAGCCAACGCAAAAGCTATAACGGAGCGTCTTAAATACAAACAAATGTGGTGGCCCAGTCACAGGCCACACTTCAGGATTATTGAGGACTGGAAGGAATTTGTCCAAAGCGGGTCATTCCGAGTTGATCGCTTGCTACGGATTTTCGCAGCGCAGCGATTATGGCAGAAGGGGGCTAATCTGCGCATGCGTATGCACCGCAATGCGCACGCACGTCGTACAAGTACAAAGAGCATTGTGGTTTTGCACAGGTTCTAGCGACGCTTCCATTCGCACAGCCGAACGCAAGGAGATTGACAGGAAGAGGGAGTTCATGGGTGTCAACTGACCGTTTTCTGGGAGTGTTTGGAAAAACGCAGGCGTGTCCGGGCGTTTGCAGTGCGGGTGTCTGACGTCAATTCCGGGACCTTCGTCGCAGCAATCATCGCACAGAATAAGTAACTACAGGGCTGATCTTGTTCTGCACAAAATGTGCAAAGCGAAAATACACTCCCACGTGGGCGGCGACTAAGCGTTTGCACGGCTGCTAAAAGTATCTAGCGAGCGATCATCTCGGAATGAGAGCCAATATTACAAAGAAATCCAGATGTACAAAGGTGATAGAGGCTCACCGCTATAATTGCAGCTGTGGGTGTTTCTATAATAGGTGGGAGAACACTAATTAAATCAATTATTGTCTGTTATTTGCAAATAATTAAGTAGAAGCTTTCGGCTTCGTATTTGACATTAACAGGTAATTTTGCATTGATAAATTCCACTTTGATTCCGTGATGTCAGACAACAAAAGGTGGCAATGGATGAACACTCGTGTGTAACCGCCATAATCTGCCATATACACGTAACACACGTTCCATCTTCTCTTGTTCAATTTAATTATCATCTCCAGGAATAAATGTCTGCGCTCGCTAATGTGTGGGACTAGACGGGTGTCACAGATCTATGTGATTATCCGGTAGGATGAGGAGAGTTAATAGAGTGGATTCCTGGAATCGGGGGCACCCTGGCCATTCACTTCCAGGAATCCTGCGCAGCGGCCAGGGAGGCTGCTATCGCAAAGGGACATTAATTGGCTGCTAATTAGCTCTGGTTGTGAGAAACTCCACAGCCACCAGTTTCCGCTGAGCCCAGAGTCACAGCCTGCTAGCCAATAATGTGACTAGATAGATAGATAGATAGACAGACAGACAGACAGACAGATAGACAGACAGAGAGACAGAGATAGAGAGACAGACAGACAGACAGACAGACAGATAGAGAGACAGAGATAGATAAATAGATAGAAAAAAGAGATAGATAGAAAAAAGAGATAGATAGATAGATAGATAGATAGATAGATAGATAGATAGATAGATAGATAGATAGATAGATAGATAGATAGATAAGTTGCTCGTGGCAACCAATCAGTGTTGAAGTAACATATTGATAAAGTACATTCTATAAAGTTATACATAGCAGCTATTGGTTGCTATGGGCAACTTCTCCACTGGCTCACTTCTCCACACTTTTCACTGTTTCATGAAGAGACCCCCCTATGTGATAAATGCACAACTTGCTGGAGGAAAGGTATAATCATTGTACAGACACCAAACTAGATTGTAAGCTTGGTCTGGCTGGGAATTGAATCCTGCGATACATCTATGAAGATCTGTCCCTATTTTATTCCTCAGGTCAGGGGCAGAAGAGCATGCCGCGGATTATCGGCGGCTATAGCGTCTCTCCATATTCCACGCGCTACCTGGTGTCCCTGAAGAGGAATACGGGGCTACACTTCTGCGGGGGGTCCTTAGTCAGCCGCTTCTGGGTCCTCACTGCCGCCCACTGCAAGACAGAGTAAGTAACTGGGGACTATTTACTAAACCTTGGATGGAGATAAAGTACCAGCCAATCAGCTCCTAACTGTCATGTCACAGGCTGGGTTTGAAAAATGACAGTTTGGAGCTGATTGGCTGGTACTTTATCTCTGTTTATTACTCTCCACTTTTTCACTTTTTAAGGCTTAATACATTTGAACCATAGATCCCAATGTACCAGCCAACCAGCTCCTAACTGTCATTTTTAAAACCCAGCCTGTAACATGACAGCTAGGAGCTGATTGGCTGGTATTTCAGAAGTGACTTGTGTGTTGTAACAATATTTTGTACACACGTGGGTGTCCAAACTGGATGAGATATGGCCCTCAGGCTGTTCACAAGGAGACCGCACACAACCCCACAGCGGTTACCATATCCATTGCAATTTCGCGGTATGTGCTAACAGGTACCTATAGGTACTTCTGACTTCAGATGTTCTAGTTCCCTCTGTACGTCCTGTGATGCTGCGCGCTGTATCCGACATAACGCACTGAGAGCTGGAATTACGCTACTGTCCAACAGGCAGAAACAGATGCTGATAGTGGCCGGGGAATATTCCCTCTCTACGCTGGAAGGGACAGAACAGATCTTTCGCCCGGTGAAGCTGGTGGCTCATCCCGAATACAGTTCATCCTCCAAGAACGCGGACATCATGCTGATAAAGGTGAGGGATTGGTGCGCACTTCATGCCAGTGCCATAAAATGTGACTATAGTTAATTTTAATAATAATAACTAGGTGCTTCATCGCGCCCTACGGGCGCTCTTCACACCGTCGCAAGGGGCTACGCCCCCTTAACCCTTGCATGCCTTTCTGGGGTTCAATATTTGTATTATATAAAGTATTACCTGCATTCCTTTGTTAGTGGTTAAATATTGCACAATGAAAGGGCGTGCGATGGTGAAGGAGGCGCAGCCCCTTGCGACGGCGTGAACAGCACCTGCAGGGCACGATGTACAGAATGTAGCGGGTGTGGGGGGGGACTGCGGATGGTGTCTGTAGATGCTGCAGGTGGAGGGGGGGCAGAAGTGGGGGTGGGGCCCGGATGGGGAAGAGTCGGGAGGTGCTGCGGGTGGGGGAGGGGCAGAGGAGTGGGGGATGCAGATTGGGGAGGGGTCCGGAGGCACTGCAGGTGGGGGAGGGGCAGGGGGTGCCATGGGTGGGAGAGGGGCAGGTGTGGGGATGTTGTGGATGGGTGAAGGGTTCCGGAGGTGCTGTGAGATGGGGGGGGCGGGAGTGCCGGGGGTGGGGTAGGGGTCCGCAGGCGCCATGGGTAGGGGAGGGGCAGGTACGGGTGGTGCGGCGCATAGGGAAGGAGATCCGGAGGTGCTGCTGGTGGTGGAGGGGCAGGTGCGGTGGTGCCATTGGTGGGGGAGGGGTGGGTGAGGGGGGGACCGCGGATGGAGGAGGGTGTCTGCAGATGCTGCGGGTGGAGGGGGGCAGGTGTGGGGGGAGACATATAAAGGGGGTGGATGGTGGAGGGGGCCTGGAGGTGCTGTGGGTGGTGAAGGGGCGGAGGAGTGGGAGCCGCGGGTGGTGTAGGGGGTCTGGAGGCACAGCATGTGAAGGAGGGGTGGAGGGGAAGGTGCGGAGGTGTGGTGCATTGGGGAGAGGTCTGGAGGCGCTGCGGGTATTGTACCTGCCAAAAAGGTAGTTGGAGGGTATGCAGTAACAGGGCCAGGACAGGGGTGACAGGGTCAGAACAGGGTTTACGGGGCCAGGACAGGGGTGACAGGGTCAGAAAAGGGGTGACGGGGCCAGGACAGGGGCGACGGGGCCAGGACAGAAATGACAGGGACAGGATAGGGGTGACAGGCCAGGGTAGGGGTGGCAGGAACAGGACAGGGGTGACAGGGCCAGTATAGGGTTGACAGGGCAAGCACAGGGGTAACAGGGCCAGGATAGGGGTAACAGGGCCAGCATAAGGGTAACATGGCCAGCATAAGGGTGACATGGCCAGCATAAGGGTGAAAGGGCCAGGATAAGGGTGAAAGGGCCAGGATAAGGGTGACAGGGCCAGGATAAGAGTGACAGGGCCAGGATAAGGGTGAAAGGGCCAGGATAAGGGTGGCACGGCAAGGCCAGGGGTGACAGGGACATGACAGAACACAGGGCACGGGAGAGATTGGTATTAGGGACAAAACAGTGGTGACAGACAGATGTGTCTTACCGGAGTCACTGCTGCTGGCTGCTGCTGTTCCACTCCAACCTGTTGGGATCTGCCTCTGGTGGAGACTTGGCATGGCTGACTCTCTTAGGCTGGAGTCCTGCTTCCTCTGCCCGTCCGCATCCCTCCCCCCCTCCTCAGTCACACACCGCAGACCTCGCGCAGCTGCCGGGCCCTGTGGTAAGGGAAGACTGGGAGTGACTGGTTAGCCCCCAGGAGATGCTGCGGCTGGAAGGAGGAGGGGGTCGGAGCCTGCAAGCAGCTCGGACTTCTGCAGCGTTACCCGCCGGCTAAAGTGTGTGAAGGAGCTGGGCGCACCTCACTGTGGGTGGCAGCGCTGCAGCTAGCGGTGGGGTTGCCGGGCTGGAGATAACAGAGGCAGTACGGAACCTGCACATCGGCAGGTGCCCCACAAAACTGCAGCTAAGAAGCGTGGAGTGTGCCAGAAAGTGACGCTCCTTTGCGCCAGAGAGGGGGGGGGGTCAAGCACACAGTGAGCCGGTGCCCGTCTGTCTGTACGGCATACCCCCTCACACCCCCCCATACCTCCCAAATGTCCCGATTTTCGCGGGACAGTCCCATTTTTTTGGGTCTGTCCCGCTGTCCCACCCGCGGGTCGCAGTGTCCCGCGGTAACGGGGGGGTCAGTTGGAAAGCTCCTGTACTCGCTGTTCTGCTTAGCAGAGCAGCGGTGAATAGTGGAGACAGAGGGAGAGGGGGCATCAGGGGGTATGGATTAAGGGGGGGTTCCAGCAGCAGAGCCGGATCAAGGGGGGGGGGGCAGGGGGTACGTACCATTGGCCCCACAGTTTTAGGGGGCCCCCCGGCTCGAGTAGCTCTGTCCCAGCTCAGAAGCTCCCCCACCCCGTCCTGCCAGCAACAACGGCAGCATTGTGCTACAGTCAGCACATGCTGCTGCGTATTGGCAGGTCTGTGGTGTTACAGGGAGGCAGCAGTCTCCCTGCTTTCTTCTGCCTGTGCGGGTGTGTAGGGGGGAGCGACCACCTCCTCTGGATTTACCCCTAGCTGAGGGGCCAAAATTCCATTAAAAAAAACAAACGGAATTTGCGTAAGGGGGCGTGGCCTCGCGTCCGCGATTAGGCCACGCACCCAACCCACAGCAGGCACAGCAATGAGATAGGGCTCCCCTGTCACAAGTGCCCTGGCCCCCCCGGACTCATAATCAGCCCCTGGGGGCATGCCAGCAGCTCACAGAGCACTGGGCATGCCCCCTCATTGACGAAAACGGGGCCCTCCCGTGAAGCCACGCCCCCTTTTCGCCGAGTGTGTGTCCCTCCTTCTGTCTGAAGAAAGCTCCTGCAGAAAGCTGGGAGGTGTGCACCCCTGCCTGTGCCATGCCCATACTATCTGCTTCTGCTCCTAGTCTCCTATAGATTTGGCCAGATCTGTGACTCATTTGACTAACTCCGCCCACTGTTGTGACTCCGCCCAGCGTTAGCAAATGAATCACAAAGTCCCAGATCTGGGCTATTATATAGGAGATATAATTTTATTTAAAAAGCTCTTGAAATTATTCTTTTTTTTTTTTTCTGTGTTCCTTAACATTTATTTTCTTTCATAATTTGGAGCATGCTTTTTGGAGAGGTTACAAACTTCCCCTGCCGCTAATGCACTGCGTTGCGATGCTAGGGATGGGCACCGAAGAAAAATGGTGGTCATTTCGAGTTGATCGCTAGCTGCATTCGTTCGCTGTGCAGCGATGAGGCAAAAAAATGGCACTACTGCGCATAAGTATGCGGCGCAATGCGCACGTCTGTCGTATGGGCACAACGAACGATGTCGTTTTGCACGGGGGTCTAGCGAAGCATTTCAGTCGCACCCCTGGCCGCAGAGTGATTGACATGAAGTGGGCGTTTCTGGGTGGCAACTGACCGTTTTCAGGGAGTGTTCGGAAAAACGCAGGCGTGTCAGGAAAAACGCAGGCGTGGCTGGGCGAACGCTGGGCGGGTGTGTGACGTCAAAACAGGAACTAAACAGTCTGAAGTGATCGCAAGCGCTGAGTAGGTCTGAAGCTGCTCTGACACTGCACAAAAATATTTTGTAGCCGCTCTGCGATCCTTTCGTTCGCACTTCTGCTAAGCTAAAATACACTCCCAGTGGCCGGCGGCCTAGCGTTTGCACGGCTGCTAAAAACTGCTAGCGCGCGATCAACTCGGAATGACCCCCAATATTCCGGTAATCTTGGGGTCTGATACATAGGTGGACGGATGTAGAAAAAATGCGTCGGAGAGTGTGCGTCATGATGGCTACCACCAGTGCAGATCAGAATTTAGGGCCAAGCGGTTCTGACAGGCATTCCTGGGAGGTGACGGGGGGGGGGGGGGGGGGGGGTTAAGAATTCTGCTGCGTCCTGTGCAGGTCCCCTCTTCAGGGGCACAAATTAGTGATATGACTAAAAAAATATTTTCTCCTGGCGACAATCGCACCGCATCGACATGTAAGTTATAATCCTATAGCGATCCATTGGAGGCATTGGAGGTATTGCTGCAAACTAATTGCCCCCTTTGTTTTACAGCTGAACCGCCCGGCCATGTACAATTCCTTTGTGTCCATACTGCCACTCCCAGCTCAGGGGGTATCACCGAGTGCGGGGTGTCTGTGCCAGGTGTCCGGCTGGGGCTATACCAGCACTACAGGTGGCAAAGCCTCAGACACCCTGCGGAGTGTGAAACTGCCCATCGTGTCTGCCCGGAGGTGTAACAGCTCCTCCTCGTACTCAGGGCACATCACCAGCAACATGATCTGTGCAGGCTTCACCAATGGAGGAAAGGACGCCTGTCAGGTGAGCGTCATATCACTGCACTGCCTGCAGGGGGAAGCACTCTCAATTATATTGAGACGTGGTGAGAATACATAGATGACATTACATGAAAATGTCTTATTTTTTGCATTAATTAACACAGTCCCTGTAATATGCCTGGCAGGCCAGCTGTCTCAGAGGTTAATGGGTATTTACACGGTCACCCAAAGTTTAAAATGGTTGCACCACTCTCCATGCTGACTAATCCCTTCAGGGTTAAGGACGAGTGAGACTTGTCCTCAGCAAAAACAAATCCCCCATAGTAGCTGCTGTCCCTGACACCGAGGAGGTGGTGAGGCTTCATGACATCATCATACTGGGGGTGGGGGGGTCATTAAGCACCGCCCCCTCTATGAAAACCCTACTGACACTTACAAAGGAAATAATCGAGAGAGCACTCAGAGATTTGGGGGGTCGCATCATCATTCAAAAATGTTACGCAATCCTGTATTTTATTTAATTTAATTGTGCATCTAATTACCTGTAGGTGTTTCTTCATCCTTTTACCTTGCGGCTAAACGTAAGTGACCGTTCCACCAGAGGATGAACGCGCATTCTACATTACAGGCTACGTACATAGCAACACAATAATAAAACTTTTTTTTTATTTTTAGTTAATTGAAGTCAGTTATGTTTAATATTACATGAGAAATGTTATTAACTGCTGTAAACTCTTTGTGTATCGGATTAGTCCTACTATGATGTTTGTATTTTTGTATTACAGGGGGACTCTGGGGGGCCCTTGGTGTGCGATGGGAGAGTTTTTGGGATTGTATCCTGGGGACACAGTTGTGCAAACCCCAAATACCCCGGAGTGTACACAGCGGTCGCCAACTTTCAGAAGTGGATATACAGGACAATATTTTAAGGATTGCAGATTTTGGTCCCTGGGACCCTGTGAGGTGTGCCGGCCTGGAAAGTGAACACGAGGGGTCAGAAATCTGGAGTCCACCCCCTACCACTCCTTAATGGGTGTATGTGAAATGTTTTCTTCTAGGTGCTTCCTCATTATGTATAGAAGAATTCTGAGGTTCCCGGGCAAAAGGCTTCTGTACCCCAAGTCTCAGCTGTGTAAAGATTGTATTTCTGAATAAAAGTGATGACAATATGGATGTGTTGGTTGTAGGAGCAGCAGGTTGATTGTTCCTGAGGGTGATCATGATTTATAGATGGGTGCGAGAACATAAATGGTTATTGGCAATCTGGCAGCGCTTCATACAGGCCAAGAACAGTCCACGCAGCCGGTCACTAGATGCACTGGAGCAAAGTTGCTGCAAAACTTTGTGCAAACTGGCTTCAAAAATACTAAGGTGAATTGTGAAAAAAAAACTAGGGGGGAGCCCTGCGATAACAATGCCACCTGAAGATGAAGTTATGCAGTGCTCCCCCAGTTTCCCCGACTCCTGCTCTGCTCAGACAGGCACAAAAAAAATACTCAAATGCCTGCACCCAGGGACCGAGATCGGTGACCTCCACTGACCGGCAGATCAGCTGATTAATGCTGTCGGCTGAGATGCAGTAAAGTGCCGTCCAGCACATATCAGCTAACTGCAGCATCAGGTGATCCACTGGTGAGAGGAGACCACCGCCCAGCCCCTGGTGCATGGAAGATTTGTCTTCTTTTTGTACACCAGGGGCAGGGGGCAAGGACAACAGCAGGGGATGTAGGGCAGAGAAAGCAGTTGTGGGGGGGGGAGCGGCGGGGGGGGGGGGGGTGCAGGGCTGCAGTGTCAGCAGAGCTGGGTAGCAGCAGGGGGGCCGGGGCATGTCCAGCGGGGACAAGAAAGGAAGCAGCCGGGCTGCAGTGATAGGGATACGGGGAAAACAGGCAGCAGCAGTGGAAGCGCATGCTCAGACATATTCTCGTATTCTTTTTGAAAAATACAGTGAGACGTGTACGGAGGGGATTCGTAGGGTCTCGCAAGCTCTGTCCCTGCATGAGAATGTTGGTACATTCAAGTGATATTAACAAAAATATCACACCACTATCGGTTTTTAAATCTGGATTGTGGTATATATGTCCGTTAGTGATGTATTCTGCAGATTATTATATTTCTCTAGTGATCTGCAGAACATTGCTCTGTTCAGAGGCGGAACTAGCTCCAGTGCAGGCAGTGCTTTGCCCTGGGGCCCGCCACTGTCAAGGGGCCCAAAGCCAGAGCGGCATGTAATGAGTCAAACTGACTCATTACATGCCGCCTGGCTGCCGCTGTGTGCCGCCGCCGAGGAGAGGATGCGCACCGGCTACGGGGGGGGGGGCGGGGGGGGCTGTGTCATTGGTAGAAGCGCTGCTGCTGCTGGCCCTCTCCTTTACCATAGGCTGCCCTCCGCCGCTGTGAATGCTGGGATGCGCATCTGTTCCATATATCCTCTGACATATACAGTGATATACTGTATTCTGCAGATTATTACATTACTGATCTCTCTAGTGATCTGCAGAATATTACTCTGTTCCATATATCCTCTGACATATACAGTGCTATACTGTATTCTGAAGATTATTACATTACTGATCTCTCTAGTGATCTGCAGAACATTGTTCTGTTCCATATATCCCGACATATACAGTGATATACTGTATTCTGAAGATTATTACATTACTGATCTCTCTAGTGCCCGCAGAACATTGCTCTGTTCCATATATCCTCTGACATATACAGTGACATACTGTATTCTGCAGATTATTACATTACTGATCTCTCTAGTGATCTGCAGAATATTACTCTGTTCCATATATCCTCTGACATATACAGTGATATACTGTATTCTGCAGATTATTACATTACTGATCTCTCTAGTGATCTGCAGAACATTGCTCTGTTCCATATATCCTCTGACATATACAGTGACATACTGTATTCTGCAGATTATTACATTACTGATCTCTCTAGTGATCTGCAGAACATTGCTCTGTTCCATATATCCTCTGACATATACAGTGATATACTGTATTCTGCAGATTATTACATTACTGATCTCTCTAGTGATCTGCAGAACATTGCTCTGTTCCATATATCCCCTGACATATACAGTGATATACTGTATTCTGCAGATTATTACATTACTGATCTCTCTAGTGATCTGCAGAACATTGCTCTGTTCCATATATCCTCTGACATATACAGTGATATACTGTATTCTGCAGATTATTACATTACTGATCTCTCTAGTGATCTGCAGAACATTGCTCTGTTCCATATATCCTCTGACATAAACAGTGATATACTGTATTCTGCAGATTATTACATTACTGATCTCTCTAGTGATCTGCAGAACATTGCTCTGTTCCATATATCCTCTGACATATACAGTGACATACTGTATTCTGCAGATTATTACATTACTGATCTCTCTAGTGATCTGCAGAACATTGCTCTGTTCCATATATCCTCTGACATATACAGTGATATACTGTATTCTGAAGATTATTACATTACTGATCTCTCTAGTGATCTGCAGAACATTGCTCTGTTCCATATATCCTCTGACATATACAGTGATATACTGTATTCTGCAGATTATTACATTACTGATCTCTCTAGTGATCTGCAGAACATTGCTCTGTTCCATATATCCTCTGACATATACAGTGATATACTGTATTCTGCAGATTATTACATTACTGATCTCTCTAGTGATCTGCAGAACATTGCTCTGTTCCATATATCCTCTGACATATACAGTGATATACTGTATTCTGAAGATTATTACATTACTGATCTCTCTAGCGATCTGCAGAACATTGCTCTGTTCCATATATCCCTTGGGCTTTGCTCCCAGTGCCAGATATTCTCCCACAGTGCCAGGTACACATATGCCCCCAGTGCCATTTATGACCCTCCCCCCCCAGTGCCAGGTACACATATACACCCAGTGCCAACTATGCCCCCCCCCCCCAGTGCCAGGTACACATATACCCCCAGTGCAAGATATGCCCCCCAGTGCAAATATGCCCCCCCAGTGCCAAATATGCTCCCCCAGAGCCATATATGCTTCCCCAGTGCCAAATATGCCCCCAAGTCCCAAATGTGCCCCCCTAGTGCCAAATATGTTCTCCCCCAGTGCCAAATATGCTCTCCCCCAGTGCCCAAATATGCTCTGGCCCCCCCTCCCCAGTGCCAAATATGCTCTCCCCCAATGCCAGGTACACCCCTATCCCTCCCCTCCGGTCTCCCCCGCTGCTGTGCTGTGAGTTTTGTGAAGGAGGGACACGGAGGGCACAGAGCGCGCCTCTCCTGTGTGTCCCTCCTGGGTCTCCGGCGGCAGCAGCGTGTCTGTTTAATGAAATGCCCATTTGTGAGCTCTGATTGGCTCACGAACGGGCACTTCATTAAACAGACACGCCACTGCCGCCAGAGACCCAGGAGTGACACACAGGAGAGGCGCGCTCTGTGCCCTCCGTGTCCCTCCTTCAGTGGCTGCGGACCCCTAGGTACGCCACTGTGCGGTGGCCTGTTGTAGCCTATGGGCTACACTTGCCGGTATATAGTTCCGGCAGGGTTCCTCAGGATCCCTCCTCCAGAAATGGCCCCAGTGCACGGCGGTGAGCTGACTGCACCTGTACAGAGGCCTGGACACTGCACTCGGTGCATCGCAGGGACAGGTTCCTTTGGAGCCCGTCCCTGCCTGTGCCGGGTGATAAATCCACCCGATAGGATCACATATTGCAATGTGATCCCGCCCAGATTGCATTGAATATGCTATCCTTTATAAATGCCCCCCGTGCTGTATTCTGCAGATTATTACATTACTGACATCTTCTAGAGATCTGCAGAACATTGCTCTGTTCCATCTGCCCCCTGGCAGATACATAGCGATATATTCTGCAGATTATTGCATTACTGACCTCTCGAGATCTGCAGAACATTGGCCCTTATTCCGATTTGTTCGCTCGTTATTTTTCTTCGCATCGCAGCGATTTTCCGCAAACTGCGCATGCGCAATGTTCGCACCGCGGCTGCGCCAAGTAAATTTGCAAAGAAGTTTGGTATTTTACTCACGGCTTAACGAAGAAATTTCTTCGTTCTGGTGATCGGAGTGTGATTGACAGGAAGTGGGTGTTTCTGGGCGGAAACTGTCCGTTTTATGGGAGTGTGTGAAAAAACGCTGCCGTTTCTGGGAAAAACGCGGGAGTGGCTGGAGAAATGGGGGAGTGTCTGGGCGAACGCTGGGTGTGTTTGTGACTTCAAACCAGGAACGACAAGCACTGAACTGATCGCACTGGAAGAGTAAGTCTCGAGCTACTCAGAAACTGCAAAGAAAAATCTTTTCGCAATATTGCGAATACTTCATTCGCAATTCTGCTAAGCTAAGATTCACTCCCAGAGGGCGGCGGCTTAGCGTGTGCAATGCTGCGAAAAGCGGCTAGCGAGCGAACAACTCGGAATGAGGGCCATTGCTCTGTCCCATCTACCACTGGCCTATACATAGTGATATAGAGGACAATTAACATTTTCACCTACTTTTGTAGAAATTCATTACCTGTGCGATTCATTATAAAGGTAACGCAGGGAATATCACAGATATCTCCTGCTCAGCTGTCTCTCCCGATGTTGCCCACCGTCCCACACAATATTATGGGGACCAAAATTCATCAAGCTCCAAAATGTTTGGAGCTTGACAGAAGGAAACTTCTCCATCTTCAGATGATGTTTATTCCTGGACCTCCTATGGGAAGGAGGTCCAGGGCTGAGAAGAGTGATCCAATCTGATCCCTACGCCCCTGTTCGGCTCCTTCCGCGGACGCCAGGACCTTTGGATCAGCTGTCTTTGCACTGTAGCAATGTTGAATTGCTCTGGTGGTTTTAGTGTCCACCGCTGCTACGCACAAGTTGTATATTAAGGTAGAACTGCTGAGCGTCTGCGCTTGATGAATAGACCCCCAAAGATCTGCAGAACATTGCTGTGCTCTATCTCTCCCCTCCCCTCCACACACACACACACACACACACACACACACACACACACACACACACACACCGTAGTGATATATATTGCAGATTGTTACATTACTCTCTAGAGGTCTGCAGAACATTGCTCTATTACATACACTCACTGATAGTTAAGTAATTGTAACCTGCATCCAGTCTGACCTCTCACTGAGTCTATACCTCTGAAGGAAGATGAGAATTTTCTAATTCATTTCTTCCAGAAGCTTTTGTTCAGGACCGGCTGGAAGAACCTCTTGTTCTGTGTGTTACTGTATCTCACTGGTATAGAAGCTGTAACATAGTAACATTCATGGGTCCTATAAGTGAGGACCTCAGTCCAGTTGTCCTGAGGGAGGTGATGTCACTGCTGGGTCAGTCCGGATGTCCTGGGGGAGGTCATGTCACTGCTGGGTCAGTCCGGATGTCCTGGGGGAGGTGATGTCACTGCTGGGTCAGTCCAGTTGTCCTGGGGGAGGTGATGTCACTGCTGGGTCAGTCCAGTTGTCCTGGGGGAGGTGATGTCACTGCTGGGTCAGTCCGGTTGTCCTGGGGGAGGTGATGTCACTGCTGGGTCAGTCCGGTTGTCCTGGGGGAGGTGATGTCACTGCTGGGTCAGTCCGGTTGTCCTGGGGGAGGTGATGTCACTGCTGGGTCAGTCCGGATGTCCTGGGGGAGGTGATGTCACTGCTGGGTCAGTCTGGTTGTCCTGGGGGAGATGATGTCACTGCTGGGTCAGTCCGGTTGTCCTGGGGGAGGTGATGTCACTGCTGGGTGAGTCCGGTTGTCCTGGGGAAGGTGATGTCACTGCTGGGTCAGTCCGGATGTCCTGGAGGAGGTGATGTCACTGCTGGGTCAGTCCGGATGTCCTGGAGGAGGTGATGTCACTGCTGGGTCAGTCCGGTTGTCCTGGGGGAGGTGATGTCACTGCTGGGTCAGTCCGGTTGTCCTGGGGGAGGTGATGTCACTGCTGGGTCAGTCCGGTTGTCCTGGGGGAGGTGATGTCACTGCTGGGTCAGTCCGGTTGTCCTGGGGGAGGTGATGTCACTGCTGGGTCAGTCCGGTTGTCCTGGGGGAGATGATGTCACTGCTGGGTCAGTGCGGTTGTCCTGGGGGAGGTGATGTCACTGCTGGGTCAGTCCGGTTGTCCTGGGGGAGGTGATGTCACTGCTGGGTCAGTCCGGTTGTCCTGGGGGAGGTGATGTCACTGCTGGGTCAGTCCGGTTGTCCTGGGGGAGATGATGTCACTGCTGGGTCAGTGCGGTTGTCCTTGGGGAGGTGATGTCACTGCTGGGTCAGTCCGGATGTCCTGGGGGAGGTGATGTCACTGCTGGGTCAGTCCGGTTGTCCTGGGGGAGGTGATGTCACTGCTGGGTCAGTCCGGATGTCCTGGGGGAGGTGATGTCACTGCTGGGTCAGTCCGGTTGTCCTGGGGGAGGTGATGTCACTGCTGGGTCAGTCCGGATGTCCTGGGGGAGGTGATGTCACTGCTGGGTCAGTCCGGTTGTCCTGGGTGAGGTGATGTCACTGCTGGGTCAGTCCGGATGTCCTGGGGGAGGTGATGTCACTGCTGGGTCAGTCCGGTTGTACTGGGGGAGATGATGTCACTGCTGGGTCAGTCCGGTTGTCCTGGGGGAGGTGATGTCACTGCTGGGTCAGTCCGGTTGTCCTGGGGGAGGTCATGTCACTGCTGGGTCAGTCCGGTTGTCCTGGGGGAGGTGATGTCACTGCTGGGTCAGTGCGGTTGTCCTGGGGGAGGTGATGTCACTGCTGGGTCAGTCTGGTTGTCCTGGGGGAGGTGATGTCACTGCTGGGTCAGTCCGGTTGTCCTGGGGGAGGTGATGTCACTGCTGGGTCAGTCCGGTTGTCCTGGGGGAGGTCATGTCACTGCTGGGTCAGTCCGGTTGTCCTGGGGGAGGTGATGTCACTGCTGGGTCAGTCCGGTTGTCCTGGGGGAGGTGATGTCACTGCTGGGTCAGTCTGGTTGTCCTGGGGGAGGTGATGTCACTGCTGGGTCAGTCCGGTTGTCCTGGGGGAGGTGATGTCACTGCTGGGTCAGTCCGGTTGTCCTGGGGGAGGTGATGTTACTGCTGGGTCAGTCTGGTTGTCCTGGGGGAGGTGATGTCACTGCTGGGTCAGTCCGGATGTCCTGGGGGAGGTGATGGCACTGCTGGGTCAGTGCGGTTGTCCTGGGGGAGGTGATGTTACTGCTGGGTCAGTCTGGTTGTCCTGGGGGAGGTGATGTCACTGCTGGGTCAGTCCGGTTGTCCTGGGGGAGGTGATGTTACTGCTGGGTCAGTCTGGTTGTCCTAGGGGAGGTGATGTCACTGCTGGGTCAGTGCGGATGTCCTGGGGGAGGTGATGTCACTGCTGGGTCAGTACGGATGTCCTGGGGGAGGTGATGTTACTGCTGGGTCAGTCCGGTTGTCCTGGGGGAGGTGATGTCACTGCTGGGTCAGTCCGGATGTCCTGGGGGAGGTGATGTCACTGCTGGGTCAGTCCGGTTGTCCTGGGGGAGGTGATGTCACTGCTGGGTCAGTCCGGATGTCCTGGGGGAGATGATGTCACTGCTGGGTCAGTCCGGTTGTCCTGGGGGAGGTGATGGCACTGCTGGGTCGGTCCGGTTGTCCTGGGGGAGGTGATGTCACTGCTGGGTCAGTCCGGATGTCCTGGGGGAGGTGATGGCACTGCTGGGTCAGTGCGGTTGTCCTGGGGGAGGTGATGTCACTGCTGGGTCAGTCCGGATGTCCTGGGGGAGGTGATGTCACTGCTGGGTCAGTCCGGATGTCCTGGGGGAGGTGATGTCACCGCTGGGTCAGTCCGGTTGTCCTGGGGGAGGTGATGTCACTGCTGGGTCAGTCCGGATGTCCTGGGGGAGGTGATGTCACTGCTGGGTCAGTCCGGATGTCCTGGGGAGGTGATGTCACTGCTGGGTCAGTCCGGTTGTCCTGGAGGAGGTCATGTCACCGCTGGGTCAGTCCGGATGTCCTGGGGGAGGTGATGTCACTGCTGGGTCAGTCCGGTTGTCCTGGGGGAGGTGATGTCACTGCTGGGTCAGTCTGTTTGTCCTGGGGGAGGTGAGGTCACTGCTGGGTCAGTCCGGTTGTCCTGGAGGAGGTCATGTCACTGCTGGGTCAGTCTGGTTGTCCTGGAGGAGGTCATGTCACCGCTGGGTCAGTCCGGATGTCCTGGGGGAGGTGATGTCACTGCTGGGTCAGTCCGGTTGTCCTGGGGGAGGTGATGTCACTGCTGGGTCAGTCTGTTTGTCCTGGGGGAGGTGATGTCACTGCTGGGTCAGTCTGGCTGTCCTGGGGGAGGTGATGTCACTGCTGGGTCAGTCTGTTTGTCCTGGGGGAGGTCATGTCACTGCTGGGTCAGTCTGTTTGTCCTGGGGGAGGTGATGTCACTGCTGGGTCAGTCCGGTTGTCCAGGGGGAGGTGATGTCACTTCTGGGTCAGTCTGTTTGTCCTGGGGGAGGTGATGTCACTGCTGGGTCAGTCTGGTTGTCCTGGGGGAGGTGATGTCACTGCTGGGTCAGTGCGACCCCAGTTCATTCCCATTCATTTATCTTACCTGTTACCCTGGGGACTGTTCCTCCGTTAGGATATTTATATTGATTAGAGTTCCAGGGATCAGGTATGGCTAGTTAATGAACACTTTCTGCGTTCCTGCACAGCAGGGTTGTTACAACGTGCCGCGGACCCCTGTAGCGCCATATAACTAATCTAGAAGAAGAGAATTGATCTCTGTAAATTGAATTTCCAGCAAATGTGTGAGTGAAAGAATTTGCGCTGATTGGAGATTTCACAGAGCGGAATTTTCAAAAGTCTTCCGCCAAATATTGGGCGTGTTACGCAAATATACCAATACAGGGGGTAATTCAGATCTGATCGCTGCTGTGCGTTTTCGCACAGCGGGCAATCAGATCCAAACTGTGCATGCGTATGCACCGCAATGCGCAGGCACGTCGGACGGCTACAACGGGCATCGGCGGTCAGCGACGGGATGGTGCGAAGGATCCATTCGCACGGGCGTTCGCAAGGAGATTGACTGGAAGAGGCTGTTTGTGGGTGGCAACTGACCGTTTACAGGGAGTGTCCGGAAAAAAACTGGCGTGTCCAAGCGTTTTCAGGGAGGGTGTCTGACGTCAGCTCCGGCCCCGATCAGCAGGATTCTATCGCACTGTAGGAGTAAGTCCCGGGCTGCGCAGAGACTGCGCACACTGATTTTTGTGCAGCTCTGCAACACATAGGAACGCACACTTGCACAGCGATTTTACCTTCCCCTGTAGGCGGTGACTATTTACTAAGCCTTGGATGGAGCTAAAGTCGCTGGAGATAAAGTACCAGCCAATCAGCTCCCAACTGTCATTTTTCAAACCCAGCCTGTGACACGGCAGTTATGAGCTGGTTGGTTGGTACTTTATCTCCATCCAAGGCTTAGTAAATAGATCCCTTAGTCAAATAACTTATATGGAGTTGTAGTCATATAAGGGGGACATTTACTAAGCAGTGATAAGAGCAGAGAAGTGAGCCAGTGGAGAAATTTCCCCATCAACCAATCAGCAGCTCTGTATCATTTTCTAGTATGCAAATTATAGATGTTACTTCAGTGCTGATTGGTTGCCATGGGCAACTTCTCCACTGGCTCACTTCTCTGCTCTTATCACTGCTTAGTAAATGTGCCCCTTAGAATCATGGAGTTGACATATTTACTCATGTGCTGGCTGCGTGCGGATCCTTTCCTCTCTGGGAGCGCAGTAGCCTCTGGCTTTGTGCTAATTACCCCGGCTTGTTGGAGGGGTCCAGGGGCGCCTCGGTCATCCCACTTCCTCGGCTGATGCCAACTTTCCAGTGACATCTTCAGGAAGATGGCGCCGCACAGTGAAAGCAAAGACTCTTTGCTCTCTAGTGCACAGGTGCCAATTTTTCAAATGTCACTGGGAAGATGGAGCCAGCCGAGAAAGGCAAGATCCTGCTGCACGCCTTATCTGCGCAGTGCCCCCATGTGGAGTGGGTATATTTATTTATTTATTTATTATAATTTTTCATAAGACTGCATAGCCACGCCCCCATCACAAATCCCTACAATCTCTACGGCCCTATATGGCACTTTCACAATGTTCCAGATGACTTTTCTACTGTGCAAGCGCAAATCTTTGAGAAAACGCACGCCATTTTTCCAGTGATTTCTGTTGTTTTGCCACGCCTTGCAGGACCCCTGAGAGATAAGTATGATGTATAAATACAGGGTGTTCAGAGTGGGCCCCCCTAGACCTAGGGGCCAATGTGCACTACACATCCTGTACCCATTATGGGGTATAGTTATCAGAGGGCGAAAAGGGTCACCGCTGGCAACAGCGCCGTATGGCGCGGCCTATTGCACCACCGCAGTGCTCCCTCAGTTATCACCATCTAATAGAAAGAATAATAAAATACCCTATTTCCCGTATGTTTCCAATGGTCAATTTTATACAGTTTTTTTTTTAGATATTAATAACTTATTTTTGTGGTCTGTTTTATATTCTCTTTATTAGTGAATTATTTAACACACACAGATATATATCTACTCCTCATACATCATTCACACTGCAGGGACTTACTAATGACCTTTTCCTTACTCAGAGGACCCATAACCAGGCCATATCTGGAGCGCGCCAGCCAAGTAACTCCCCCACTAACTTTCATTCGCCACTTAATAGTCACAATTTTGTCAGCGAGGGTCCCAGCGGCCCCCTCAGCGCCGTCCTCTCATCCTCTACAGGGACTGCGGCCGCTCTTACAGGGCATAATAATGTGAATAGTGACAGGAATAAATGTGATAACATGAGGGAAGGAAGTCAGGAACACTTAAATACAGTATATTGATTTTTTATTGGGTCAGATGGTCTGGTGGGGGGGGGGCCTGTTATCTCAAATCATGTGTCTGGAAGGACGAGTTTAGGCCTCAAGGTTATTATTATAAACCTCAAGACGCCTGTTGCTGAAGCCAAAAGCTTGGGAGAGATTTACTGTCCTCCCATCGACCGGTGCTATGTGCGGTTCTCATTCTGGGGAGAGAGAGAGGGGAAATTTTAGGTTGTCGTCATGGTAACTTTGACATCATCAGAAGGATTGGGACCGGCTGCGTTACTGGAGTGGCATTCTAACACATCTCAGCGTCTTTGTAGTGGCAATTATCTCCTCTCCGGCCGTCTGCATTATATCCAGCGGCAAATAGGCTCCTATTTATCAAGGCGAAAGCAGCTGTATTACCGGAGAACACGGGGGCCACACAGTATCACAGCGCATTTCTGCACACTGTTATTGGATCCGTCTCAGGATTACGATAAGAAGCCCATCTAAATTTGGCATTGCCCATTGCGTCCAAGCTCCAGAATCGCATTCCGCAGCTTGGTACATATGGTAAATGCGCCCAAATTTTAAAAATGCCTGTTTTTGGATTTTTGCCCACATTATCCTTTTAGTACATCCCACCCCTTCTCACGAACTCAGATCCTTTGCCAGCCGCTGTGCATGAGCCACCTTACCAAATATTGCTGGGAAGATGGCGCCAGACACAGAAGATGGGATGGGGGGGAGGGGCATCGCTTCACAGAGGAGGAAGGTGGGGGGCATCGCTACACAGAGGAGGAAGGGGGGGGATCGCTACACAGAGGAGGAAGGGGGGGACAATGCGCACAGTCTCATTGGAGTGCTAACGCACACCACTACAGTTTTGGGCGGTAATTCAGATTCAGAGTTGATCACAGCAGCAAATTTGTTAGCAGTTGGGCAAAACCATGTGCACTACAGGTGGGGCAGATGTAACATGTGCAGAGAGAGTTCGATTTGGGTGGGTTATATTGTTTCTGTGCAGGGTAAATACTGGCTGCTTTATTTTTACACTGAAACTTAGATTTCAGTCTGAACACACCCCACCCAAATCTAACTCTCTCTGCACATGTTACATCTGCCCAAACCCCCCCCCCCCACCCAACTTTGCTGCTGCCATCAGGTCTGAATTAGGCTACTAAGGGTCCGTGTGCCAGACAGCAATGGAATAAAGTGGAAGGATGTAGTGTGTAATAATATATAAAAATGCCTCCGGGATATGAGTAGAGAGAAGAGGAGGATGTTATGGAAGAGGCGTTTCGGATAATCAGATTTACCACAAACAGAAAATTGGATTTTAATACCTACCGGTAAATCCTTTTCTCTTAGTCCGTAGAGGATGCTGGGGTTGCCTCAAGAACCATGGGGGGTATAGACGGGATCCGCAGGAGACATGGGCACACGATAAGACTTTGAATGGGTGTGAACTGGCTCCTCCCTCTATGCCCCTCCTCCAGACTCCAGTTATAGGAACTGTGCCCTGGGAGACGGACATTTCGAGGAAAAGGATTTATTTAATTAATTTAAAATAAGGTGAGTCACATACCAGCTCACACCACCAACACGCCGTACAACATTCAACAACAACACATGCAACGGCATGACCAACAACAGTCACAGATTGACTGAACTCAACACAACATGAGCGTAACTATAACCAAACTGCAGATACAGCCCGCACTGGGACGGGCGCCCAGCATCCTCTACGGACTAAGAGAAAAGGATTTACCGGTAGGTATTAAAATCTTATTTTCTCATACGTCCTAGAGGATGCTGGGGATGCTTCAAGAACCATGGGGTTTATACCAAGGCTCTAGAATGGGCGGGAGAGTGTGGAAGACTCTGCAGCACCGATTGACCAAACAAGAGGTCCTCCTCAGCCAGGGTATCAAACTTCTAAAATTTCGCAAAGGTGTTTGAATCCGACCAAGTAGCTGCTCGGCAAAGTTGTAACGCCGAGACTCCCCGGGCAGCCGCCCAGGATGAGACCACCTTTCTGGTAGAATGGGCCTTCACCAATTTCGGTAACGGCAATCCTGCCGTAGAATGAGCCTGCTGAATCGTATTACAAATCCAGTGCGCAATAGTCTGCTTGGAAGCAGGATCCCCAATCTTGTTGGGAGCCCACAGGACAAACAGCGCCTCTGTTTTCCTAATCTGCGCCATTCTGGCGACATAAATCTTCAAAGCTCTGACCACATCGAGAGACTTTGACTCCGCCAAGACGTCAGTAGCCACTGGCACCACAATAGGCTGGTTAACATGAAATGATGAAACCACTTTTAGCAGAAATTGCTGACGAGTTCTCAACTCCGCTCTATCAGCATGGAAGATTAAATAGAGGCTTGTGAGACAAAGCCGCCAATTCAGACACTCGCCTTGCGGACGCCAAGGCCAACAACATGACCACTTTCCAAGTAAGGAATTTTAACTTAACCTTGCGCAAAGGTTCAAACCAATGTGATTGCAAGAATTGCAACATCACATTAAGGTCCCATGATGCCACTAGGGTCACAAAGGGAGGTTGGATGTGCAGTACGCCTTTCACAAAGGTCTGAACTTCTGGAAGAGAGGCCAATTCTTTTTGAAAAAAGATCGACCGAAATACCGAAATCGGTATTTTAATAGAGCCTAACTTTAGGCCCGCATCCACACCTGCTTGTAGGAAATGGAGCAAACGCCCCTGGTGAAATTCTTCCGTAGGAGTCTTCTTGGATTCACACCAAGACACATATTTCCTCCAAATACGGTGGTAATGCTTTGCCGTTACTTCTTTTCTAGCCTGAAGAAGTGTAGGAATTACTTCACTGGGAATACCCTTTCGGGCTAGGATTTGGCGCTCAACCCCCACGCCGTCAAACGCAGCCGCGGTAAGTCCTGATACACACACAGCCCCTGTTGTAACAGGTCCTCCCGAAGAGGAAGAGGCCAGGGATCTTCTATGAGCAACTCCTGAAGATCTGGATACCAGGACCTTTTTGGCCAATCCGGAACAATGATGATCGCCTGAACCCTTGTTCTTCTTATCATTTTTAACACCTTTGGAATGAGTGGAAGTGGAGGGAACACATAGACCGACTGAAACACCCACGGTGTCACTAGGGCGTCCACCGCTATCGCCTGAGGGTCCCTTGACCTGGAACAATATCTCTGAAGTTTCTTGTTGAGGCGGGACGCCATCATGTCCACTTGAGGAACTCCCCAACGACTTGTCACTTCTGCAAAGACCTCTTGATGAAGACGCCACTCTCCTGGATGGAGATCGTGTCTGCTGAGGAAGTCTACTTCCCAGTTGTCTACTCCTGGAATGAAGACCGCTGCCAGAGCTCTGGCATGCCTTTCCGCCCAGCGAAGGATCTTCGTGGCCTCGGCCATCGCCGCTCTGCTCTTTGTTCCGCCTTGGCGGTTTATGTACACCACTGCTGTCACGTTGTCTGACTGAATCAAGACCGGCAGACCCCGGAGAAGATGTTCTGCTTGCAGTAGGCCTGTTAGGAATGTCTGTGTTTGTTTTGCCTTGCATTATCTCATTCCTGCCTCTAGGGGTCTCACTTGCTGCCTCAGGTCCGAATGGCAGTTGCACACTGTCTATGCAGGTTAATTACCTGATTGTGAGCAGCTGGGGCCAACACCTGGTGCTGCTATTTAACTCCAGCTCACCAGCATCTAGGTGCAGATCATTATGGTTCCGTCTGGAGTGCGACTGGGCTCTCTCCAGTAATCCTGTCCTGATTCTGCCTTATCTACATCTTGGAGACATTCCCTGCAGTTTGCCGGTTCATAAGCCTTGCTTCAAGACTTCTAACCCTGCCGGTTCTGCATCTGCATTCCTGGACTATTATTTGCAGTCTGTTTCCACCCCTGCCTGATTACTACGTTTTGGTATGTTATTTTTTCCCTGCTTGATTTAAACCCGGATATCTTCATGTTTATTTCACATCTGTGTTTAACCTGGACTATACCAATATTCAAGCATAACCTTCCTCCTTGTTTCTATTACCAGCCATTACTTTTATTTGGAAATATCGTGTTCGGTTCTATGTAAATCAAGGATCCAGTTTCTGTTTATATATATATATTTTTGCTACTCCTTTTTCCACAATAAACCTTACTTAATTTTCACCTGGCTTCAGCTGACCTCATTTCCAGTATGCACACACAGAGAACCCTAGTAATCATAACAAGGCCATTGTGGATGGCTCTTCATTCCAGAATGTTTATGTGTAGACAAGCTTCCTGGCTTGACCACTTCCCCTGAAAATTTCTTCCCTGTGTGACTGTTCCCCAGCCTCGGAGGCTTGCATCCGTGGTCACCAGGATCCAATCCTGAATCCCGAACCTGCGTCCCTCCAGAAGGTGAGAACTGTGCAGCCACCACAGAAGGGAAATTCTGGTCCTGGAAGATAGAATTATTTTCCGGTGCATGTCCAGGTGAGACCCGGACCACTGGTCCAGCAGGTTCTACTGAAACACGCTGGCATGGAACCTGCCATACGGAATGGCCTCGTAGGCCGCCACCATCTTTCCCAGAAACCGAGTGCAGTGAAGAACGGACACCCTCGCCGGTTTCAGAATCTGTTTTACCATTTTCTGTATTTCCAGAGCTTTTTCCACTGGAAGAAAAACTCTCTGCAATTCTGTATCCAGAATCATACTCAGGAACGACGGGGGTCATTCCGAGTTGTTCGCTCGTTGCCAATTTTCACTATACTGCGATTAGTTGCTTACTGCGTATGCGCAAGGTTCGCAGAGCGCATGTGCTTAGTTATTTTACACAAAAGTTAGGTATTTTACTCACGGCATAACAAAGCTTTTTCATCGCTGTGCTGATCGTAGTGTGATTGACAGGAAGTGGGTGTTTCTGGGCGGAAACTGGCCGTTTTATGGGTGTGTGCGGAAAAACGCAGGCGTTCGAGTTGCAAAACGCAGGAGTGGCTGGAGAAACGGGGGAGTGGCTGGGCAAACGCTGGGTGTGTTTGTGACGTCAAACCAGGAACTAAAAGGACTGAGCTGGTCGCAGTGTAGGAGTAAGTCTGGAGCTACTCAGAAACTGCGGGGTAATCGTTACGAGAAAATTAGCGAAGCTTTCGTTCGTAATTCTGCTATGCTAAGATACACTCCCAGTAGGCGGCGGCTTAGCGTGTGCAATGCTGCTAAAATCAGCTAGCGAGCGAACAACTCGGAATCACCCCCGACAACCGTGTCGTCAGATCCAACTGTGATTTTGGCAAATTTAGGAGCCAACCGTGTTGTTGCAAAATCGTCAGTGAAAGAGCAACATTCTTCATCAATTGCTCCTTGGACCTCGCCTTTATAAGGAGATCGTCCAAGTACGGGATCATTGTGATTCCCTGCTTGCGCAGGAGAACCATCATTTCCGCCATAACCTTGGTGAAAATCCTCGGAGCCGTGGACAGACCAAACGGCAAAATCTGAAATTGGTAATGACAATCCTTCACAGCAAATCTCAGGTAAGGCTGATGTGGAGATTATATGGGGACATGTAAGTAGGCATCTTTTATGTCGACGACACCATAAAATCCCCCTCTTCCAGACTGGAGATCACTGCTCGTAGAGACTCCATCTTGAACTTGAATCTTTTCAGAAAGAAATTGAGGGAATTTAGGTTTAGAATCGGTCTGACTGAGCCATCCGCGTTCGGGACCACGAACAGGCTCGAATAAAAACCTTCCCCTTGTTGTGACGGGGGTACTGTGACAATTACTTGATTTTTGACACAACTTTAGTATCGCTGCGCTTACTATCTCCCTTTCTGGAAGAGAAGCAGGCAAGGCCGATTTGAAAAATCGGTGAGGGGGCACGTCTTGAAACTCTAACTTGTATCCCTGGGTTACTATTTCTACTATCCAAGGATCCAGGTCCGAGTGCACCCAGACCTGACTGAAGAGTTTGAGATGTGCCCCCACTGGTGCGGACTCCCGCAGAGGAGCCCCAGCGTCATGCGGTGGATTTGGTAGAAGCCGGAGAGGACTTCTGCTCCTGGGAACTTGCCACAGCCTGTGACCTTTTTCCCCGACCTCTCCCCCTCGCAGCAAGGAAGGAGGACCCACGACCTTTTTTGAATTTGTTGGGCCGAAAGGACTGCATCTGATAGTGAGGCGATTTCTTCTGCTCTGCAGGAACATAAGGTAAAAATTATGACGTACCCACGGTAGCTGTAGACACCAGGTCAGCGAGGCCGTCACCAAACAAGACCTTACCGTTAAAAGGTAGAGACTCCATCGCCTTCTTAGAGTCGGCATCAGCATTCCATTGATGAATCCACAATGCTCTCCTAGCTGAGACTGCTATGGCATTGGCCCTCGATCCCAAAAGGCCAATATCCCTTACAGCTTCTTTTAAATATGCTGCAGCGTCCCTGATGTGACCCAGAGTCAAAATCACACTATCCCTGTCCAGGGAATCTATCTCAGATGACAAGTTATCTGCCCACTTTTCTATAGCGCTACTTACCCATGCAGCAGCAACGGCAAGCCTGAGTAGCGACCCTGTAGTGACATAAATGGATTTCAGGGTATTTTCCTGCTTACGATCCGCAGGATCCTTTAGGGCTGCCGTGTCAGGGGACGGAAGCGCAACCTTTTTGGATAGACGCGATAAAGCTTTGTCTACCGTGGGGATTGACTCCCAGCTTTCCCTGTCCCCAGAGGGGAACGAATATGCCATTGGAATTCTTTTGGGAACATGTATCTTTTTGTCAGGATTTTCCCAAGCTTTTTCAAAAAGTGCGTTCAGTTCATGAGAGGGAGGAAACGTTACTTCAGGTTTCTTTCCTTTATACATACAGACCCTAGTATCAGGGAGAGCAGGGTCCTCAGTGATATGTAGTACGTCTTTTATCGCCACAATCATGTACTGAATACTCTTAGCCAGTTTTGGATGTAATCTGGCATCACTATAGTCGACACTGGAATCAGAGTCTGTGTCGGTATCTGTATCTACTATCTGGGCAAATGCACGTTTCTGTGACCCCGAAGGGGTCTGGACCCGTGACAAAGCATCTTCCATGGATTTCCTCCATGTCTGGTTCTTAGACTCAGATTTATCAAACCTCTTAGCCAACTTAGTCACATTTGTATTTAAAACACTCAGCATATTGACCCAATCATCCGTCGGCGGTGCCAACACTGTCACTCTCACAGAACTGTCAGTCCCCACACCAGCCTCCTCCTGGGAAGAGCATTCAGCCTCAGACATGTTGACACACACGCGTACCGACAGCCACAAACACACTGGGCTATAGGAGACAGACCCACAATACAGCCTGTTAGAGAGGCACAGAGAGAGTTCAGCCAGCTCACACCCAGCGCCTATCCCGGTACTGTAGTCAGTAACAATACTGCCCAGACCTGCTAGCGCTTTTATCAAACAATATAATTCACCAATTACTAGTTTCCCCCCCCCCCCCACCTGTTTTGCACCCTGTTACTTGCACAGCAGTGAGGAGGATCAGAGGCAGCGTCTCTGCAGCCTTCTGTGAGGAGAGAAATGGCGCTGGTGAGAGCTATGCGGCTAAGCCCCGCCCCCGACATGGCACGCTTCAGTCCCGCTCAAAATTCTTTATACTGGCGGGGGTCCCTTAACAAGTGCCTGGGCACTGTTAAATTGCATGCCAGTGGTATTTGCGGCCCCCCATGCTGCCCAGGGCGCCCCCCCCTGCAACCTGCAGTGCCGTGATCAGTGTGGGAGCATGGCGCGCAGCGCGGCCGCTGCTCGGTACCTCAAGCCGTCTTCTGCCGTCACTGAAGTCTTCTGATATTCTCATACTCACCCGGCTTCTATCTTCTGGCTTTGTGAGGTGGGTGACGGCGCGGCTCCGGGAACAAGCAGCTAGGCGTACCGTAGTGATCGAACCCTCTGGAGCTAATGGTGTCCAGTAGCCTAAGAAGCAGAGCCCTTAACTCTTAAGAAGTAGGTCTGCTTCTCTCCCCTCAGTCCCACGATGCAGGGAGCCTGTTGCCAGCAGGTTTCCCTGAAAATAAAAAACCTAAATAAAGTATTTTTCTGAGAAACTCAGGAGAGCTCCTCAGTGTGCATCCAGTCTCACTGGGCACAGAATCTAACTGGAGTCTGGAGGAGGGGCATAGAGGGAGGAGCCAGTTCACACCCATTCAAAGTCTTATAGTGTGCCCATGTCTCCTGCGGATCCCGTCTATACCCCCCATGGTTCTTGAAGCATCCCCAGCATCCTCTATGGACTAAGAGAAAAGGATTTACCGGTAGGTATTAAAATCCTATTTTCTGTTTGTGGAAAATCTGATTATGCGAAACGCCTCTTCCATAACATCCTCCTCTTCTCTCTACTCATATCCCAGAGGCATTTCCCCCGGATCAGGTCTTATATATTATTACACACTACATCCTTCCACTTTATTCCATTGCTGTCTGGCACACGGACCCTTAGTAGCGGCAGCGTGTCAGCTCACTCAGCACATGCACTCTGGAATTAAGAGCAATCCACAATGGCATACTGCAAGCAGAACATCTTCTCCGGGGTCTGCCGGTCTTGATTCAGTCAGACAACGTGACAGCAGTGGCGTACATAAACCGGCAAGGCGGAACAAAGAGCAGAGCGGCGATGGCCGAGGCCACGAAGATCCTTCGCTGGGTGGAAAGGCATGCCAGCGCTGTGTCGGCGGTCTTCATTCCAGGAGTAGACAACTGGGAAGCAGACTTTCTCAGCAGACACGATCTCCATCCAGGAGAGTGGGGTCTTCATCAAGAGGTCTTTGCAGAAGTGACAAGTCGTTGGGGAGTTCCTCAAGTGGACATGATGGCGTCCCGCCTCAACAAGAAACTTCAGAGATATTGTTCCAGGTAAAGGGACCCTCAGGCGATAGCGGTGGACGCCCTAGTGACACTGTGGTGGTTTCAGTCGGTCTATGTGTTCCCTCCACTTCCACTCATTCCAAAGGTGTTAAAAATGATAAGAAGAACAAGGGTTCAGGCCAGTGGCGGAACTAGCGAGCGGTGGGCCCAGGTGCGGCAAAATGCTTTGCCCCCCCCCCCCACATCCCATCCAAGTCCACCCCCTCACCCCTGGAGACGATCTGGTGAGGGGGACCTGCTCAGGGCCAGAGAAATGGATACCTAGCAACAGTGCCGTAACTAGACATTTTATCACTGTGTGCAAGAACCGGCATCGGAGCCCCACCCCTGCATGCAAAACAGGGGCAGTGCGCACCTTAAGCGCGCGCAAAAATACATAGTGGCGTAGCTTCGTAGGGAAGGGGTGTGGCCACAAAATAATACCAATTCATGAAACGGTGCACAGTAGTCTCTATTATTCAAATTACGCCGCACAGTAGCACCACTACACCAGGTAGAGACCCTTTTACACCTTACAGTGGACAGATTCCCCTTTTTACACATTACGGCAGACAGCGTCCCCTTTTTACACATTACGGCAGACAGCGTCCCCCTTTTTACACATTACGGCAGACAGCGTCCCCCTTTTTACACATTACGGCAGACAGCGTCCCCCTTTTTACACATTACGGCAGACAGCGTGCACTTTTTACACATAACGGCAGACAGCGTCCCCTTTTTACACATAACGGCAGACAGCGTGCCCTTGTTACACATAGCGGCAGCTAGAGTACACTATTTACACATAACGTCAGACAGCGTGCCCTTGTTACACATTACGGCAGACAGCGTACACTTTTTGCACATAACGGCAGACAGCGTGCCCTTGTTAAACATAGCGGCAGACAGCGTACACTTTTTACACATAACGGCAGACAGCGTCCCCCTTTTTACACATTACGGCAGACAGCGTCCCCTTTTTACACATAATGGCAGGCAGATTCCCCATTTTTACACATAGCGGCAGGCAGCGTGCTCTTGTTACATATTACGGCAGGCAGATTCTTAATTTTTACACATTACGGCAGACAGATTCCCCCTTTTTACACATTGCGGCAGGCAGATTCATCCTTTTTACACATTGTGGCAGGCAGATTCACCCTTTTTACACATTGCGGCAGGCAGATTCCCCATTTTTACACATAGCGGCAGGCAGATTCCCCATTTTTACACATAGCGGCAGGCAGAAGAAAGAAAGAAAGAAAGAAAGAAAGAAAGAAAGAAGAATTATACTTACCCTCTCCGCTGGCTCAGGCTCCTCGGTGCAGCTTGACGATTCCCGGGCAGTAGAGAAGGAGGAGGAGGGAGGTGTAGGAGGGAGCCGCAGCAGCGCTGTGTTATTGGTGGAGGCGCTGCTGCTGCTGCCCCTCTGCTTCACTATAGGCTGTTCTTGGAAGACAGCCTATAGTGAAGCAGAGGGGCAGCAGCGCCTCCACCAGTAACAAAGCGCTGCTGCGGCTCCCTCCTCCTCCTCCCCCCGTACCGCTGCTCCTCTCCGGGCGGCTGTGCGCTGCGGGCAGCGGTTGCCCGCAGCACGCAGCGACATGTAATGAGTCAGTTTGACTTATTACATGGTTTGGGCCCCTGGACAGAGGCGGGCCCCAGTGCAACGCACTGGTTGCACTGGCAGTAGTTCCGCCTCTGGTTCAGGCGATCCTCATTGTTCCGAATTGGCCAAAAAGGTCCTGGTATCCAGATCTTCAGGAGTTGCTCATAGAAGATCCCTGGTCTCTTCCTCTTCGGGAGGACCTGTTACAACAGGGGCTGTGTGTGTATCAGGACTTACCGCGGCTGCGTTTGACGGCGTGGCGGTTGAGCTCCAAATCCTAGCCCGAAAGGGTATTCCCAGTGAAGTCATTCCTACACTTCTTCAGGCTAGAAAAGAAGTAACGGCAAAACATTACCACCGTATTTGGAGAAAATATGTGTCTTGGTGTGAATCCAAGAAGACTCCTACGGAAGAATTTCACCTGGGGCGTTTGCTCCATTTCCTACAAGCAGGTGTGGATGCGGGCCTAAAGTTAGGCTCTATTAAAGTACAGATTTTGGCCTTGTCGATCTTTTTTCAAAAAGAATTGTCCTCTCTTCCAGAAGTTCAGACCTTCGTAAAAGGCGTGCTGCACATCCAACCTCCCTTTGTGCCCCCGGTCGCACCATGGGACCTTAATGTGGTGTTGCAATTCTTGCAATCACATTGGTTTGAACCTTTGCGCAAGGTTGAGTTAAAATTCCTTACTTGGAAAGTGGTCATGTTGTTGGCCTTGGCGTCCACAAGGCGAGTGTCTGAGTTGGCGGCTTTGTCTCACAAGCCCCTATTTAATCTTCCATGCTGATAGAGCGGAGTTGAGAACTCGTCAGCAATTTCTGCCAAAAGTGGTTTCATCATTTCACGTGAACCAGCCTATTGTGGTGCCAGTGGCTACTGACGTCTTGGCGGAGTCAAAGTCTCTCGATGTGGTCAGAGCTTTGAAGATTTATGTCGCCAGAATGGCGCAGATTAGGAAAACAGAGGCTTTGTTTGTCCTGTGGGCTCCCAACACGATTGGGGATCCTGCTTCTAAGCAGACTATTGCGCACTGGATCTGTAATACGATTCAGCAGGCTCATTCTACGGCAGGATTGCCGTTACCGAAATCGGTGAAGGCCCATTCTACCAGAAAGGTGGGCTCATCCTGGGCGGCTGCCCGGGGAATCTCGGCGTTACAACTTTGCCGAGCAGCTACTTGGTCGGGTTCAAACACCTTTGCGAAATTTTAGAAGTTTGATACCCTGGCTGAGGAGGACCTCTTGTGTGGTCAATCGGTGCTGCAGAGTCATCCGCACTCTCCCGCCCGTTCTAGAGCTTTGGTATAAACCCCATGGTTCTTGAAGCATCCCCAGCATCCTCTAGGACGTATGAGAAAAATAAGAATTTACTTACCGATAATTCTATTTCTCGGAGTCCGTAGTGGATGCTGGGGTTCCTGAAAGGACCATGGGGAATAGCGGCTCCGCAGGAGACAGGGCACAAAAAGTAAAGCTTTACGATCAGGTGGTGTGTACTGGCTCCTCCCCCCATGACCCTCCTCCAAGCCTCAGTTAGGTACTGTGCCCGGACGAGCGTACACAATAAGGAAGGATTTATGAATCCCGGGTAAGACTCATACCAGCCACACCAATCACACCGTACAACCTGTGATCTAAACCCAGTTAACAGTATGATAACAGCGGAGCCTCTGAAAAGATGGCTCACAACAATAATAACCCGATTTTTGTAACTATGTACAAGTAATGCAGATAATCCGCACTTGGGATGGGCGCCCAGCATCCACTACGGACTCCGAGAAATAGAATTATCGGTAAGTAAATTCTTATTTTCTCTATCGTCCTAGTGGATGCTGGGGTTCCTGAAAGGACCATGGGGATTATACCAAAGCTCCCAAACGGGCGGGAGAGTGCGGATGACTCTGTAGCACCGAATGAGAG
Source organism: Pseudophryne corroboree (assembly GCF_028390025.1). Lineage (NCBI taxonomy): Eukaryota > Metazoa > Chordata > Amphibia > Anura > Myobatrachidae > Pseudophryne > Pseudophryne corroboree. The sequence continues at coordinate 16,500,561 of NC_086453.1, read as the reverse complement.
AACTCCAGGTCCTCCTTAGCCAGGGTATCAAATTTGTAGAATTTTACAAACGTGTTCTCCCCCGACCACGTAGCCGCTCGGCAGAGTTGTAATGCCGAGACCCCTCGGGCAGCCGCCCAAGAAGAACCCACCTTCCTTGTGGAGTGGGCTTTTACCGATTTTGGCTGTGGCAGGCCTGCCACAGAATGTGCAAGCTGAATCGTACTACAAATCCAGCGAGCAATAGTCTGCTTAGACGCAGGAGCGCCCAACTTGTTGGGAGCATATAGTATAAACAGCGAGTCAGATTTCCTGACTCCAGCTGTCCTTGAAATGTATATTTTTAAAGCTCTGACAACGTCCAACAACTTGGAGTCCTCCAAGTCGCTTGTAGCCGCAGGCACTACAATAGGTTGGTTCAGATGAAATGCTGACACCACCTTAGGGAGAAAATGCGGACGAGTCCGCAGTTCTGCCCTGTCCGAATGGAAAATCAGATATGGGCTTTTGTAAGATAAAGCTGCCAGTTCTGACACTCTCCTGGCCGAAGCCAGGGCTAGTAGCATGGTCACTTTCCATGTGAGATATTTCAAATCCACAGTTTTTAGTGGTTCAAACCAATGAGATTTGAGAAAGTCCAAAACAACATTGAGATCCCACGGTGCCACTGGAGGCACCACAGGGGGCTGTATATGCAGCACTCCCTTAACAAAAGTCTGGACTTCAGGAACTGAAGCCAATTCTTTTTGGAAGAAAATCGACAGGGCCGAAATTTGAACCTTAATAGATCCCAATTTGAGACCCATAGACAATCCTGATTGCAGGAAATGTAGGAATCGACCCAGTTGAAATTCCTCCGTCGGAGCACTCCGATCCTCGCACCACGCAACATATTTTCGCCAAATGCGGTGATAATGTTGCGCGGTTACTTCCTTCCTTGCTTTAATCAAAGTAGGAATGACTTCTTCCGGCATGCCTTTTTCCTTTAGGATCCGGCGTTCAACCGCCATGCCGTCAAACGCAGCCGCGGTAAGTCTTGAAACAGACAGGGACCCTGCTGAAGCAAGTCCCTTCTCAGAGGTAGAGGCCACGGATCTTCCGTGATCATCTCTTGAAGTTCCGGGTACCAAGTCCTTCTTGGCCAATCCGGAACCACTAGTATCGTTCTTACGCCTCTTTGCCGTATAATTCTCAATACTTTTGGTATGAGAGGCAGAGGAGGAAACACATACACCGACTGGTACACCCAAGGCGTTACCAGCGCGTCCACAGCTATTGCCTGCGGATCTCTTGACCTGGCGCAATACCTGTCCAGTTTTTTGTTGAGGCGAGACGCCATCATGTCCACCATTGGTCTTTCCCAACGGGTTACCAGCATGTGGAAAACTTCTGGATGAAGTCCCCACTCTCCCGGGTGAAGGTCGTGTCTGCTGAGGAAGTCTGCTTCCCAGTTGTCCACTCCCGGGATGAACACTGCTGACAGTGCTATCACATGATTCTCTGCCCAGCGAAGAATCCTTGCAGCTTCTGCCATTGCACTCCTGCTTCTTGTGCCGCCCTGTCTGTTCACATGGGCGACTGCCGTGATGTTGTCCGACTGGATCAACACCCGTTTTCCTTGAAGCAGAGGTTCTGCCTGGCTTAGAGCATTGTAGATTGCTCTTAGTTCCAGAATGTTTATGTGAAGAGACGTTTCCAGGCTCGACCACACGCCCTGGAAGTTTCTTCCTTGTGTGACTGCTCCCCAGCCTCTCAGGCTGGCGTCCGTGGTCACCAGGATCCAATCCTGTATGCCGAATCTGCGGCCCTCCAATAGATGAGCACTCTGCAACCACCACAGAAGAGATACCCTTGTCCTTGGAGACAGGGTTATCCGCTGGTGCATCTGAAGATGCGACCCTGACCATTTGTCCAACAGATCCCTCTGGAAAATTCTTGCGTGGAATCTGCCGAATGGAATTGCTTCGTAAGAAGCCACCATTTTTCCCAGGACTCTTGTGCATTGATGTACAGACACCTTTCCTGGTTTTAGGAGGTTCCTGACAAGCTCGGATAACTCCTTGGCTTTTTCCTCCGGGAGAAAAACCTTTTTCTGAACCGTGTCCAGAATCATCCCTAGGAACAGCAGACGTGTTGTCGGAATTAACTGGGATTTTGGAATATTCAGAATCCACCCGTGCTGTTTTAGCACTTCTTGAGACAGTGCTAATCCCATCTCTAGCTGTTCTCTGGACCTTGCCCTTATTAGGAGATCGTCCAAGTATGGGATAATTAATACGCCTTTTCTTCGAAGAAGAATCATCATCTCGGCCATTACCTTGGTAAAGACCCGAGGTGCCGTGGACAATCCGAACGGCAGCGTCTGAAACTGATAGTGACAGTTCTGTACGACGAACCTGAGGTACCCCTGGTGTGAGGGGTAAATTGGAACGTGGAGATACGCATCCTTGATGTCCAAGGATACCATAAAGTCCCCTTCTTCCAGGTTCGCTATCACTGCTCTGAGTGATTCCATCTTGAACTTGAACTTCTTTATGTACAGGTTCAAGGATTTCAGATTTAGAATAGGTCTTACCGAGCCATCCGGCTTCGGTACCACAAATAGAGTGGAATAATACCCCTTTCCTTGTTGTAAAAAGGGGTACCTTGACTATCACCTGCTGAGAGTACAGCTTGTGAATGGCTTCCAAGACCGTCACCCTGTCGGAGGGGGACGTTGGTAAAGCAGACTTCAGGAAACGGCGAGGTGGATCCGTCTCTAGTTCCAACCTGTACCCCTGAGATATTATCTGCAGGATCCAGGGATCTACCTGCGAGTGAGCCCACTGCGCGCTGAAATTCTTGAGACGACCCCCCACCGCCCCCGAGTCCGCTTGAGAAGCCCCAGCGTCATGCTGAGGCTTTTGTAGAAGCGGGGGAGGGCTTCTGTTCCTGGGAAGGAGCTGCCTGTTGCTGTCTCTTCCCCCTTCCTCTGCCTCGTGGCAGATATGAATATCCCTTTGCTCTCTTGTTTTTAAAGGAACGAAAGGGCTGCGGTTGAAAAGTCGGTGTCTTTTTCTGTTGGGGAGTGACTTGAGGTAAAAAGGTGGATTTCCCGGCTGTAGCCGTGGCCACCAAATCCGATAGACCGACACCAAATAACTCCTCCCCTTTATACGGCAAAACTTCCATATGCCGTTTTGAGTCCGCATCGCCTGACCACTGTCGCGTCCATAAACTTCTTCTGGCCGAAATGGACATAGCACTTACCCGTGATGCCAGTGTGCAGATATCCCTCTGTGCATCACGCATATAAAGAAATGCATCCTTTATTTGCTCTAAAGACAGTAAAACATTGTCCCTATCCAGGGTATCAATATTTTCAATCAGGGACTCTGACCAAGCTACCCCAGCACTGCACATCCAGGCTGTCGCTATAGCTGGTCGTAGTATAACACCTGTATGTGTGTATATACTTTTTTGGATATTTTCCATCCTCCTATCTGCTGGATCTTTAAGTGCGGCCGTCTCAGGAGAGGGTAACGCCACTTGTTTTGATAAGCGTGTGAGCGCCTTGTCCACCCTAGGAGGTGTTTCCCAGCGCGCCCTAACCTCTGGCGGGAAAGGGTATAAAGCCAATAACTTCTTTGAAATTAGCATTTTTTTATCGGGGGCAACCCACGCTTCATCACACACCTCATTTAATTCATCTGATTCAGGAAAAACTATAGGTAGTTTTTTCACACCCCACATGATACCCTGTTTTGTGGTACCTGTAGTATCAGCAATATGTAACGCCTCCTTCATTGCCAAAATCATATAACGTGTGGCCCTACTGGAAAATACGGTTGATTCGTCACCGTCGCCACTGGAATCAGTGCCTGTGTCTGGGTCTGTGTCGACCGACTGAGGCAAAGGGCGTTTTACAGCCCCTGACGGTGTTTGAGGCGCCTGGACAGGCACTAATTGATTGTCCGGCCGTCTCATGTCGTCAAACGACTGCTTTAGCGTGTTGACAGTATCCCGTAATTCCATAAATAAAGGCATCCATTCTGGTGTCGACCCCCTAGGAGGTGACATCCCCATATTTGGCAATTGCTCCGCCTCCACACCAATATCGTCCTCATACATGTCGACACACACGTACCGACACACAGCAGACACACAGGGAATGCTCTTAACGAAGACAGGACCCCACTAGCCCTTTGGGGAGACAGAGGGAGAGTTTGCCAGCACACACCAAAAGCGCTATATATGACAGGGATAGCCTTATAATAAGTGCTCCCTGTATAGCTGCTTTAATAATATAGTTTTGCCACAATTTTGCCCCCCCTCTCTTGTTTTACCCTGTTTCTGTAGTGCAGTGCAGGGGAGAGCCTGGGAGCCTTCCTGACCAGCAGAGCTGTGTGAGGAAAATGGCGCTGTGTGCTGAGGAGATAGGCCCCGCCCCTTTTTCGGCGGGCTCGTCTCCCGCTCTTTAGTGGATTCTGGCAGGGGTTAAATATCTCCATATAGCCCCCGGAGGCTATATGTGAGGTATTTTTAGCCAAAAAAGGTTTTCATTTGCCTCCCAGGGCGCCCCCCTCCCAGCGCCCTGCACCCTCAGTGACTGCCGTGTGAAGTGTGCTGAGAGGAAAATGGCGCACAGCTGCAGTGCTGTGCGCTACCTTAAGAAGACTGAGGAGTCTTCTGCCGCCGATTCTGGACCTCTTCTCGTTTCAGCATCTGCAAGGGGGCCGGTGGCGAGGCTTCGGTGACCATCCAGGCTGTACCTGTGATCGTCCCTCTGGAGCTAATGTCCAGTAGCCAAGAAGCCAATCCATCCTGCACGCAGGTGAGTTCACTTCTTCTCCCCTAAGTCCCTCGTTGCAGTGATCCTGTTGCCAGCAGGACTCACTGTAAAATAAAAAACCTAAGCTAAACTTTTCTAAGCAGCTCTTTAGGAGAGCCACCTAGATTGCACCCTTCTCGGCCGGGCACAAAAATCTAACTGAGGCTTGGAGGAGGGTCATGGGGGGAGGAGCCAGTACACACCACCTGATCGTAAAGCTTTACTTTTTGTGCCCTGTCTCCTGCGGAGCCGCTATTCCCCATGGTCCTTTCAGGAACCCCAGCATCCACTAGGACGATAGAGAAATAGGATTTTAATACCTACTGGTAAATCCTTTTCTCTTAGTCCGTAGAGGATGCTGGGCGCCCGTCCCAGTGCGGGCTGTATCTGCCGTTTGGTTATAGTTACGCTCATGTTGCGTTGAGTTCAGTCAATCTCTGACTGTTGTTGGTCATGCTGTTGCATGCGTTGTTGTTGAATGTTGTACGGCGTGTTGGTGGTGTGAGCTGGTATGTGACTCACCTTAGTTTAAATTAATTAAATAAATCCTTTTCCTCGAAATGTCCGTCTCCCTGGGCACAGTTCCTATAACTGGAGTCTGGAGGAGGGGCATAGAGGGAGGAGCCAGTTCACACCCATTCAAAGTCTTATAGTGTGCCCATGTCTCCTGCGGATCCCGTCTATACCCCCCATGGTTCTTGAGGCATCCCCAGCATCCTCTAGGACGTATGAGAAACATTTTTACTTGTTGTGAAATGAAGATAAAATATTAGCCGCTGTGTGCAGCTTTATACAGGCGATGCAACGCCAAGTGACTGCGACGCATCGTAGAATGCAGCGCCTGATACATACAGAGCCAGAAGCTATGACAGCCGCCTCATGCCTCAATCCCTCCGATTGTCCACTCTTTAGAATATCTGATACATCTCCCCCTACTGGGACATAAATGAAGAATCTGTTAGCAGAAGAAAGGGGGGATGAGACTCTGGAAATCCCATTCACGGTATATGACAAGCGGGTGTGGATCATTGCGTCGACCATAATTCATACCTCCCAACATTTAGGATTACCATAGCAGGACTCATGCACGCAGCCAAAAAGGGGGCGGTGCCTCTGAAAAAGGGGGCGTGGTTTCATGGGAATGCCGCGATCGCGTGCCACACCTCCAATTTTGTGACTCTGGCCAGCGTTCTGCTAGCATGCCCCCCCAGCCCCTCTGCCTTCCGTGAATCGACGCTGAGTGCACGCTATGGTAGGGATACAGTCATTAGGTCAACCACTATTGGTCAACATGCATTAGATATGCGCTAGCGGGGTGAGGCACCTTGCCCGAAGCTCGCTCGCCATGCGAGGGGACACGGTGCACTAATTGGGGTTCCCCGTCACTTTAAGAAAACGACACCAAAAAAGTAAATAAAAAAAGTCGACCTTTTTCCATGTCGACCTAATGACTGTTTCAACCTATTTCAGGTGTCGACTTAGTCACTGTCGACCTAATGACTGTCGACCCTATGACCCATACCCCTATGTTACAGGGGGGGGGCAGATGTATTAAGCCAGGTGAAGTGATAAAGTGGAAGGTGATAACACACCGGCCAATCAGATCCTAACTGCCATGTTACAGGCTGGGTTTGAAAAATGACAGTTAGGAGCTGATTGGCCGGTGCGTTATCACCTTCCACTTTATCACTTCACCAGGCTTAATAAATCTGCCCCACAGTTCCTCACAAATGCTCACCCCACAACGGGACTATCCTACGGAAATCCGGACAGCTGGGAGGTATGCATAATTAGGTCGAAAGTCATTAGGTCCACCCTGTGTGGTCGACGCGGCATAGGTCGACAGGATCAATAGGTCAATAGGGTCATTTGGTCGACATGAAAAAGATAGATCATTGAAAAGATCGACACATTCAAAAGTTGAAGAAAAAAAACAAAATAACATTCTTATGTCGACCTTTTTTACCTGACTACATAATGTTTACCATATGGGGTTGACCCACTGACTGCTGACCTATCATCAGGGACCCATGATGGGTTTCATGTCACTTTAAGGCTGTCCCCATTATATAGACATCACAGCTTTGTATATCATGGACGTGTCCCAGTTTTCTTGTTGAAGTAATCCCTGTTTTCATTAGAGATGAGCGCCTGAAATTTTTCGGGTTTTGTGTTTTGGTTTTGGGTTCGGTTCCGCGGCCGTGTTTTGGGTTCGAACGCGTTTTGGCAAAACCTCACCGAATTTTTTTTGTCGGATTCGGGTGTGTTTTGGATTCGGGTGTTTTTTTCAAAAAACACTAAAAAACAGCTTAAATCATAGAATTTGGGGGTCATTTTGATCCCAAAGTATTATTAACCTCAAAAACCATAATTTACACTCATTTTCAGTCTATTCTGAATACCTCACACCTCACAATATTATTTTTAGTCCTAAAATTTGCACCGAGGTCGCTGTGTGAGTAAGATAAGCGACCCTAGTGGCCGACACAAACACCGGGCCCATCTAGGAGTGGCACTGCAGTGTCACGCAGGATGTCCCTTCCAAAAAACCCTCCCCAAACAGCACATGACGCAAAGAAAAAAAGAGGCGCAATGAGGTAGCTGTGTGAGTAAGATTAGCGACCCTAGTGGCCGACACAAACACCGGGCCCATCTAGGAGTGGCACTGCAGTGTCACGCAGGATGTCCCTTCCAAAAAACCTGAACCACTAGCCATGAACATAGGCCAGGGCCTCAGCCGTTCCTTGCCACTCCGTGTGGTAAATGGCATATTGGCAAGTTTACGCTTCTCCTCCGACAATTTTATTTTAGGTTTTGGAGTCCTTTTTTTACTGATATTTGGTGTTTTGGATTTGACATGCTCTGTACTATGACATTGGGCATCGGCCTTGGCAGACGACGTTGCTGGCATTTCATCGTCTCGGCCATGACTAGTGGCAGCAGCTTCAGCACGAGGTGGAAGTGGATCTTGATCTTTCCCTAATTTTGGAACCTCAACATTTTTGTTCTCCATATTTTAATAGGCACAACTAAAAGGCACCTCAGGTAAACAATGGAGATGGATGGATTGGATACTAGTATACAATTATGGACGGGCTGCCGAGTGCCGACACAGAGGTAGCCACAGCCGTGAACTACCGCACTGTACTGTGTCTGCTGCTAATATATAGACTGGTTGATAAAGAGATAGTATACTCGTAACTAGTATGTATGTATAAAGAAAGAAAAAAAAACCACGGTTAGGTGGTATATACAATTATGGACGGGCTGCCGAGTGCCGACACAGAGGTAGCCACAGCCGTGAACTACCGCACTGTACTGTGTCTGCTGCTAATATATAGACTGGTTGATAAAGAGATAGTATACTCGTAACTAGTATGTATGTATAAAGAAAGAAAAAAAAACCACGGTTAGGTGGTATATACAATTATGGACGGGCTGCCGAGTGCCGACACAGAGGTAGCCACAGCCGTGAACTACCGCACTGTACTGTGTCTGCTGCTAATATAGACTGGTTGATAAAGAGATAGTATACTCGTAACTAGTATATATGTATAAAGAAAGAAAAAAAAACCACGGTTAGGTGGTATATACAATTATGGACGGGCTGCCGAGTGCCGACACAGAGGTAGCCACAGCCGTGAACTACCGCACTGTACTGTGTCTGCTGCTAATATATAGACTGGTTGATAAAGAGATAGTATACTCGTAACTAGTATGTATGTATAAAGAAAGAAAAAAAAACCACGGTTAGGTGGTATATACAATTATGGACGGGCTGCCGAGTGCCGACACAGAGGTAGCCACAGCCGTGAACTACCGCACTGTACTGTGTCTGCTGCTAATATAGACTGGTTGATAAAGAGATAGTATACTCGTAACTAGTATGTATGTATAAAGAAAGAAAAAAAAACCACGGTTAGGTGGTATATACAATTATGGACGGGCTGCCGAGTGCCGACACAGAGGTAGCCACAGCCGTGAACTACCGCACTGTACTGTGTCTGCTGCTAATATATAGACTGGTTGATAAAGAGATAGTATACTCGTAACTAGTATGTATGTATAAAGAAAGAAAAAAAAACCACGGTTAGGTGGTATATACAATTATGGACGGGCTGCCGAGTGCCGACACAGAGGTAGCCACAGCCGTGAACTACCGCACTGTACTGTGTCTGCTGCTAATATAGACTGGTTGATAAAGAGATAGTATACTCGTAACTAGTATGTATGTATAAAGAAAGAAAAAAAAACCACGGTTAGGTGGTATATACAATTATGGACGGGCTGCCGAGTGCCGACACAGAGGTAGCCACAGCCGTGAACTACCGCACTGTACTGTGTCTGCTGCTAATATAGACTGGTTGATAAAGAGATAGTATACTCGTAACTAGTATGTATGTATAAAGAAAGAAAAAAAAACCACGGTTAGGTGGTATATACAATTATGGACGGGCTGCCGAGTGCCGACACAGAGGTAGCCACAGCCGTGAACTACCGCACTGTACTGTGTCTGCTGCTAATATATAGACTGGTTGATAAAGAGATAGTATACTCGTAACTAGTATGTATGTATAAAGAAAGAAAAAAAAACCACGGTTAGGTGGTATATACAATTATGGACGGGCTGCCGAGTGCCGACACAGAGGTAGCCACAGCCGTGAACTACCGCACTGTACTGTGTCTGCTGCTAATATAGACTGGTTGATAAAGAGATAGTATACTCGTAACTAGTATGTATGTATAAAGAAAGAAAAAAAACCCACGGTTAGGTGGTATATACAATTATGGACGGGCTGCCGAGTGCCGACACAGAGGTAGCCACAGCCGTGAACTACCGCACTGTACTGTGTCTGCTGCTAATATATAGACTGGTTGATAAAGAGATAGTATACTACTAATATTATATATACTGGTGGTCAGGTCACTGGTCACTAGTCACACTGGCAGTGGCACTCCTGCAGCAAAAGTGTGCACTGTTTAATTTTAATATAATATTATGTACTCCTGGCTCCTGCTATAACCTATAACTGGCACTGCAGTAGTGCTCCCCAGTCTCCCCCACAATTATAAGCTGTGTGAGCTGAGCAGTCAGACAGATATATAATATATATAGATGATGCAGCACACTGGCCTGAGCCTGAGCAGTGCACACAGATATGGTATGTGACTGACTGAGTCACTGTGTGTATCGCTTTTTTCAGGCAGAGAACGGATATATTAAATAAACTGCACTGTGTGTCTGGTGGTCACTCACTATATAATATATTATGTACTCCTGGCTCCTGCTATAACCTATAACTGGCACTGCAGTAGTGCTCCCCAGTCTCCCCCACAATTATAAGCTGTGTGAGCTGAGCAGTCAGACAGATATATATAATATTATATATAGATAATAGATGATGCAGCACACTGGCCTGAGCCTGAGCAGTGCACACAGATATGGTATGTGACTGAGTCACTGTGTGCTGTGTATCGCTTTTTTCAGGCAGAGAACGGATTATAAATAAAAGTGGTGGTCACTGGTCACTATCAGCAAAACTCTGCACTGTACTGAGTACTCCTAATGCTCCCCAAAATTAGTAAATCAAGTGTCTCTCTAATCTATTCTAAACGGAGAGGACGCCAGCCACGTCCTCTCCCTATCAATCTCAATGCACGTGTGAAAATGGCGGCGACGCGCGGCTCCTTATATAGAATCCGAGTCTCGCGATAGAATCCGAGCCTCGCGAGAATCCGACAGCGTCATGATGACGTTCGGGCGCGCTCGGGTTAACCGAGCAAGGCGGGAAGATCCGAGTCGCTCGTACCCGTGAAAAAAAACATGAAGTTCTGGCGGGTTCGGATTCAGAGAAACCGAACCCGCTCATCTCTAGTTTTCATCCAAACACAGCTCGGAGCAGAATGATTTCCCAATGCTAGGACGCCAGTTAGACTGCTGTACGTGAGCACAGAGTGTATCTGGGGACATTAGACAGCTGAGAGATGTTTCATTTAGACACAAGGGCTGTCTCGCTATGTATTATGATTACAGTGAATGAGTGACAGAAAACTTTCCGCTGCGTCCCACGGACAGAATACGTGGAGATCATCTTCCACAGTGCACAACTGATGTGTATCTCCGTCACACAATAAACACATGGAGAAACCTTTGTTTGCAACCCGCTGAACTACAAGTACAAGCATGTCTGGCCAGCCTCCAACTGTTGTGGAGCTACTGTTCCATCCTGCTGGGACTTGTGGTTTCACCACAGGCGGGTGGCCACCTCTGAGCAATTAGGGATTATTGATTAAACTAACACCATTTAGTGCTAAATATCAACTTATAATTATATTTAATTATTTATAAACACGGGGCAGATTTATCAAACCTTCTAAAAGTGGTAAGTGGAGGTGTTACCCATAGCAACCAATCAGAATCGAGAAAACATTATCTAGAACGTGCTATAAAAAAGCTATAATCTGACTGGTTACTTTGGGGGACATCTGCGCGAGTTCTCTATAGAAGAAGTCCATTAATGTATATTCCATTACAGGGCTCATGTATCAAGCAGTGAAAACAGTGAAGTTGTCCATAGCAACCAATCAGCTTGGAGGTAGCACTTATCAAGTCCATTCTATAAAATGATAGGTAGCAGCTGATTGGTTGCCATGAGCAACTTCTCCACTGACCCACTTCACTCTTGTGACTGCTTGATACATAAAGACAAGTCACTACAACCAGGAGCTTTATAAATGACATGGCGCAAGGAGCAATAATGTGATGTAACCAATAGTAACCAATCATTTATCATATAATAACACTAGTTTAGCTCTGACGTTCTCAGCAGGAAACACTTCACTATACAATGAGGGAACATCTATGTCTAGGTGCAAGGTCCAGTCGGCACAGATGTCGGGGATAGGTACGCATCGTTAAGTGTGTACCCAGCTTTAGCCTCTACCACCTCTGCTGGGAGGCTATTCCACCTATCCACTACCCTTTCTGTGAGGTAAAATTTCCCCCGGACCTCTCTCCCTCCAGTCTCAGTGCATGTCCCCGTGTCCTATTACTTCTCTTCCTGTGGAGAACGTCTCCCTACTGGACCTTGGCAGCGTCAGACTGGCTGACCGGGGAAAGTGCTTCCGTCCATTTACGCCAGGACAGTGTTCAGGAGCACTCGGCTCTTTACACCCGCAGGTAATTGCAGGTGCGAGTGCAGAGAACCGGCTGCCTCTAAACATTGTCCCGGCATAAATGGACCGGAAGCGGTTCCCCGGAAAGCCAGTCCGAGGCAGGACCTTGGTATATGTGAAAGTCTCTATCATGTCCCCCCTTTCCCTTCTCTGCTCCAAGCTACAGTATACGTAGTAAGATCGTTTTATTCTTTCCTCACCCGAAAGCCATGTCTTGCGGGATCCTATTATTTATAACCAGTGATTGATAAAACCCATTCAGATACCCCACGCACAGTATTACTTCTCACTGGCACAGTATTACTTCTCACTGGCACAGTATTACTTCTCACCTCTACTCAGACAGGAAAGACACAGAGATGCTAAACCCGAGGTATTTATTGCACAGATTATAAGTATCTGACTGTTCAGCAGACTCTGCACAGTGATGTTGTGTTCCTGCACACAGACCGGGATGTATATAAGTCTATAATGTCCTGTACATATACCGGTCTATTCAGTTTCATGAGACGCTGAGACAGGAGCTGATTCTGAGGTCGGACCACAGCAAGAAGAGCAAGTAACCGTGCTGCAATGCAAGGGGGGTAAATACACTTATATGTCTGCATGCAGGGTAAATACCCGCTGCTTCTGCATGTAGCCCACAGATGCTGGGCAGCTTTATTACCCTGCAAATTAGATATGAGCCTAGGCAAACCCCTCTCACATCTGAATCTCTGCTCAGGTAACCCCCCCCCCCCACTCCCCCCCTAAAGGTGACTTTCTCTTTTTTGCTTCGGTCCCAAATCTTAATCAGACCTTTTTTTTTGCTGTTTAATTATGGCTGTGGCAATGATTGTCAGGTATACTGTCCAAGATGTTCTGCAGCATCTTCAGCACCAGGTGTTAGTGACTCGCAGCTATGTCCCTGATACAGAGAGCCAGCGGCCAAATCCCAATCTCCCAGTCTTCTGCTTGGAGCACGGGGTAAGGGGGGGCCGTTGGGGTGAACTCTGCAGGTGCTTGGGCACCCCCAATATTTGTGCTGCCATTTGCCAGTCCTGCGGAGCGGCACCCCCAGTTAGTCTGAGAAGCTGGCTTTGGAGTGACCCCAGCCGGACGGTCAGCAGATAGTTCTGATATGACACTTCCAGGCGCACAGCTGCGGGGGAAGCGCGGGACTGTGGGTTTTGGACAAAGCTCTCTGGACGCTCAGTCTCCTGAGCTCCTGCGCCAGTTCCAGGACCGTGTCTCTTTCATGGCGCTGTGCGCCCACCTGACCCCGGACGTGCATGAGAATCTCCTGGGAGCCTTTCCACTCTTCCTCGCCGCCTTCCTCTTCCTCTAAGATGGGGCTGAGCCTGGGGGCGCTCCGAACTCTCTCTGCCGGAGGGTTGTAGGAGCATGTCCCGTTCAGGAGCCTTCTGAGCGGTATCATGGGGACGACCAGTTCCCCCAGGAGTTCCTGCTGCCCCCTCCTGAAGTCACTTTGCCTCTTTAGCCTCTTGAACTCATTGAAGGCGGCCAGGGAGGTCTGGCAGAGGGTACATGCCATGGCTTTCGCCTTTTCAGCCGTGGAGACCAGCACAGCGTGGCACCTCAGTACCACTGCCTTGTTCTTAATCTGGTGCCTGTAGACCCAGGAGAAGACCTTGAGGTGCCCCGTGCCAGCCACACAGTAGGTGATGCGGTGAAGTGCGTAGGAATGGACCGCCTTTCTGGAGCCTCTCCTGCAGGGGGTCATCTTGATGCCATAGGTCCCCAACGAGAGCTTCATCTTGGAGCTGCACTGCCCAAACTCGCTCTTCTGCCAGATCTTGCTGACGGCCTCCAGCGTGCAGCCCTCGCCCTTGGCTTGCAGGGTCACCGCGTTGCCCAGGTACCACACGGTGTAGGATGGGTCCTCTCTGTTCAGCACCACCTTCTGCCTCCTGGTGCTGAAGACGCTGCCCAGGCGCTCCAGGGGGAAGTGGGGCAGCAGGTCAGGGCAGGAGTGCATGACAGAGGAGAGGAGAGAGGAGTAGCTGATTCCCTTCCCCTTCTTCTCATCCTTCACCAGCACAAACTTGCTTCTCCTCCAAGGCAGCATGGTGTCTCTCAGCCCAGCGCAGTGTCTCATGGATGCCGGGGACACAGGAGACAGGTCTCTGGTGTTGTGTGTTTTCGCCTGATTGTGGGAAAACGAGGAGGGGAAGCGTTGGTACTGCCTCCCCCTTCCTCTGCCACACCTCTGCTTCTCCAACTTCATCACTGGCTCCGTACAATCCCCAGCCACATGTTACATGGAGCTACAGGAGCATCAGCTGGCTCTGCGCCTCTACCAGGCAATGTCATTCCTAGTCTCACACAGGAGAAATAATCTGTCCCTCTTACTGGGGACCTGTAGCTCACCGGCTGCTGTGGAACCACAAATCTCAGCACGGCTGTCAGGGCATGCTGGGACTTGCCGTTCCACAGCAGCTAATTCAGCATGAGATCCTTCCCCCCGTCCCTGGGAAGTCTGCACTGTGTGATCTGCATTTCAAAGGGAAATACACCAAGGGGTCTATGGTGGTCATTCCGAGTTGATCGCTAGCTTCCGTTGTTCGCAGCGCAGCGATCAGGCAAAAAAATCGTCACTTCTGCGCATGCGTATGGTGCGCACTGCGCACGCGCGTCGCACTTTCACAAAAGCCGACGTAGTTTCACACAAGGTCTAGCGACGCTTTTCAGTCGCACTGCTGATCGTAGTGTGATTGACAGGAAGTGGGTGTTTCTGGGTGGTAACTCAGCGTTTTCAGGGAGTGTGCTGAAAAACGCAGGCGTGCCAGATAAAAACGCAGGAGTGGCTGGAGAAACGCAGGCGTGGCTGGCCGAACGCAGGGCGCGTTTGTGACGTCAAAACAGGAACTGAACAGTCTGCAGTGATCGCAAACTAGGAGTAGGTCTGGAGCTAAAGAGGTCAGTTAGGAGCTCATTGGTTGGTACTTTATCTCTCTCCAAGGCTTAGTAAATAGACCCCAGAGCCTGTAACAGGGCAGTTAGGAGCTCAGCTGATTGTCTGGTACTTTATCTCCATCCACTTTATCTCTCTCCAATGCTTAGTAAATAGACCCCTTTGTTCCTGTTTTTTTTAGAAATGCTGATGTTACTCATAGCAACCAATCAGATTGTACTTAACATTTATCTAGCTGCTTCTAAAAGATAATAGAATCTAATTGGTTGCTATGGGCAACATCACCAGTTCTAGAAAGATTCCCACCTTAGTAAATTTACCTCATGGTATCCTATGGATCAGGAATGCTTTGATACTGCGCTTGTGGCGCTGTGTTCCGATGGAGACCACAGTGCAAGGGTTTGTCTCCACGTGTAACTAGCGATGTTCTTCTGTGAATGAGCCTTAAGGGAGGTGGGTGGTTATACAGTGATGTAGGTACTGATCCAACAGGATTCCGTGTCCAATCCAGGGGCTAATTCCGACCTGATCGCACGCTAGGTTTTTTCGCTGCGATCAGGTCAGAACTGCGCAGGCGTATGCACCACAACGCGCAGGCGCCTCGTACGGGTACAAAGCGGATCGTTGCTGAGTGATGGATTTAACGAAGAATCCATTCGCACAGCCGATCGCAAGGAGGTTGACAGGAAGAAGGCGTTTGTGGGTGGCAACTGACCGTTTTCTGGGAGTGGTTGGAAAAACGCAGGCGTGTCCAGGCGTTTGCAGGGCGGGTGTCTGACGTCAATTCCGGTCCCGGACAGGCTGAAGTGATCGCAGCGGCTGAGTAAGTTCTGGGCTGCGCAGAGACTGCACAAAACTTTTTTGTACCGCTCGGCTGCACATGCGATCGCACACTTGCAAAGCTAACATACACTCCCCTATAGGCGGCGACTATCTGATCGCAGCGCTGCAAAAAATAGCTAGCGAGCGATCAGGTCTGAATTAGGCCCCCAGTCTGGTGGCGTATTCGCATATCCTTCCCATGCACAGCGAATGCTCCGGACAGTAGCCTGTCTCACTCTGGGCGGGATGTATTAAGATACATTGCCGCCCCTCGCCGCGCATCGCAGCGATGTTGATCGCATATGTACTAACATATGCGATCAATATCACAATGCAGTGACGGAGGCCCCCGCGATACCGGTGAGGTGGTCTACGGGGGTCTCTGTCATCTCATTGGGCTCTCCAGACTCCTCCCACACTGGGAAGCAGCAGCAGGCTGCCCCCGGCGCCTCCTCCTCCCCCCTGCAGCCGGAAGGACCTCCGGCTGAGTTGCTAGGGGGAGGAGGAGACTACCTTGCGGGGCCAGGGCTGCCGGGGGGGAGGGGGGTCAGCATCTGCGGCGGGGGAGGCGGGTTGCGGTGGTCGGCGATAAGCTCATAGGCTTCTATAGGGTATCGCCATCCAGAGATGGCGATACCCTGTACAGCGAAAAACCGGCGGTGGGGTCTTAGTACATTTGAAAATGCAGTAAACCTCCCGAAAATGGGGGTTTTACCGCATTTTTCCTTTAGTACACCCCGCCCTATGCGAGGGATGAATGCAAGGGAACAATTAACATGGATGGGACCTCGTGACCCAGACGTTTCGCAGTCTGTTCATGGGCTATCGTTCTTCTGTATATTAATGTAATAAATCTAATGTAATAATACATTCAATAATGACGTTAATAATATAAACAGCGCTGCGTTATATGTTGGTGCTATATAAATATAGTATGATGATAATAATAATACTAGAGGTCTTCGGGGGGACATACTGCTAAGTACTGCGCACTAGTGTATGAGTGCGCTATATTGTTATCAGCGGCTGCAGCCATACAGTAAGTGGATATTTCCAGGGTGGCCAGACAGCGCAGAGGATAAATGTCTCTGGATGCCGGTGTGTGGAAGAGACGCACTTACTGTATAGGAGGGGGGGGGGAGGGGGATGACTCGCCAATCCCTCATTTCCGGCAGCACTTCAGGCATTGGAGAACATAATAAGCCTCAAGGTCTTTGGGTAATAAATATACGGTGGAGTCGCGTCCAGCCTACGTCAGGCCGGTCACCCAATGCTGCTACACACACATATATAAACAGGACACAAGGGGCGATATGTATTATGTTATTTACAGCAAAACACAGATACAAACTTGTTCCAGCAAAATAATATTTATTGTAAAAGATAATTGTAGGGTACAGACAGACCAGCGGGTGGTGGAGTCATTCTCACCCGATAACGTGTTATATAACACCCCGCACCTGTGCTGACCTGTGCTATTATATAATACGCCTCCTCGCTGTCACACAATGCCTCCTATGTACTAAACATCTGCATCAGTCGCCGCCATAACGCAATCACTTGTCTGTGAAATGTATTTATATGTTATACTGGGCTGGAATTCTGAGGGATATTTCTTATTCGCTGGGCTATTCTGCACAAGTACACTATGCTGACCTATAACCTCTGCCTGTGACCTATGGTGACCTATAATGACCTGTGTCTGTGACCTATGATGATTTGTGTTAGGGATGGCCATCGACTATCGATGATTCAAAATCATTGATGGTTTATGGCCGATGTAGAATACTTTTACCATCGATGGGGGAGAACCAGATGGTTTTCCTCCATCGATGGCAAGGTATAACCATATGCTTTTTTTTTTTATGTGTTGCCCCTCCCCGCAGCCACCAGATGGGTTGTGCCATTGGGTTGTCCAGTCAGCAGTGATCAGCTGCATGGCAGGCACTGTGGAAAGGATCACAGATGTTCAGGGGCCAGGAGGTCTCTATAAGATTGGCAGCAGCTAGAAGATTACCATCCGGCAGCGGCCTCAATTTCTGTTTTCTGACTGGTCGCATCAGATGCGACCATGGGAAAGCCCAGCTTGGCACGGGGGTAATTCAGACCTGATAGCTCACTAGGGTTTTTTTGCAGTCCTGCGTTCACATAGTCGTCACCCACGGGGGAGTGTATTTTAGGTTTGCTAGTGTGCGATCGTATGTGCAGCCGGGCGGTACAAAAAGATCTTGTGCAGTCTCTGAGTAGCCCAGGACTCAGCCGCTGTGATCACTTCAGCCTGTCTGGGACTGGAACCCGCCCTGCAAACACTTGGACACGCCTGCATTTTTTCAACCACTCGCAGAAAACGGCCAGTTGCCACCCACAAACGCCCTCTTCCTGTCAATCTCCTTGTGAACGCCCGTGCAAATGGATTCTTCGCACAAACCCATCGCTGAGCGGCGATCCGCTTTGTACCCGCGCGACCCGCCTGCACATTGTGGTGCATACGCATGCGCAGTTCTAACCTGATCGCAGCGGTGCAAAAACCGCTAGCGAACGATCAGGTCTGAATTACCCCCCATGGTCGCATCTGATTGAACCTCACCGGGCAAGTTGTTAAAGTGGCAACAAAAAATAAGAATTTACTCACCGGTAATTCTATTTCTCGTAGTCCGTAGTGGATGCTGGGAACTCCGTAAGGACCATGGGGAATAGCGGGCTCCGAAGGAGGCTGGGCACTCTAGAAAGATTTATGACTACCTGGTGTGCACTGGCTCCTCCCACTATGACCCTCCTCCAAGCCTCAGTTAGGACACTGTGCCCGGACGAGCTGACATAATAAGGAAGGATTTAGAATCCCGGGTAAGACTCTTACCAGCCACACCAATCACACCTTACAACTCGTGATACTATATCCAGTTTGACAGTATGAAAAACAACTGAGCCTCTCAACAGATGGCTCAACAACAACCCTTTAGTTAACAATAACTATTTACAAGTATTGCAGACAATCCGCACTTGGGATGGGCGCCCAGCATCCACTACGGACTACGAGAAATAGAATTACCGGTGAGTAAATTCTTATTTTCTCTGACGTCCTAGTGGATGCTGGGAACTCCGTAAGGACCATGGGGATTATACCAAAGCTCCCAAACGGGCGGGAGAGTGCGGATGACTCTGTAGCACCGAATGAGAGAACTCCAGGTCCTCCTCAGCCAGGGTATCAAATTTGTAGAATTTTGCAAACGTGTTTGCCCCTGACCAAGTAGCTGCTCGGCAAAGTTGTAAAGCCGAGACCCCTCGGGCAGCCGCCCAAGATGAGCCCACCTTCCTTGTGGAATGGGCATTTACAGATTTTGGCTGTGGTATGCCTGCCACAGAATGTGCAAGCTGAATTGTACTACAAATCCAGCGAGCAATAGACTGCTTAGAAGCAGGAGCACCCAGCTTGTTGGGTGCATACAGGATAAACAGCGAGTCAGATTTTCTGACTCCAGCCGTCCTGGAAACATATATTTTCAGGGCCCTGACAACGTCTAGCAACTTGGAGTCCTCCAATTCACTAGTAGCCGCAGGCACCACAATAGGCTGGTTCAGGTGAAATGCTGACACCACCTTAGGGAGAAATTGGGGACGAGTCCTCAACTCTGCCCTATCCATATGGAAAATCAGATAAGGGCTTTTACATGATAAAGCCGCCAATTCTGACACTCGCCTGGCTGAAGCCAAGGCTAATAACATGACCACTTTCCACGTGAGATATTTCAGATCCACGGTTTTTAGTGGCTCAAACCAATGTGATTTTAAGAAACTCAACATCACGTTGAGATCCCAAGGTGCCACAGGAGGCACAAATGGGGGCTGAATATGCAGCACTCCTTTCACAAATGTCTGAACTTCAGGTACTGAAGCTAGTTCTTTTTGAAAGAAAATCGACAGAGCCGAGATCTGTACTTTAATGGAGCCTAGTTTTAGGCCCATATCCACTCCTGCTTGCAGGAAATGCAGAAATCGACCTAGTTGAAATTCCTCTGTTGGGGCCTTATTGGCCTCGCACCATGCAACATATTTCCGCCATATGCGGTGATAATGCGTTGCCGTAACATCTTTCCTGGCCTTAATAAGCGTAGGAATGACTTCTTCCGGAATACCCTTTTCCTTTAGGATCCGGTGTTCAACCGCCATGCCGTCAAACGCAGCCGCGGTAAGTCTTGGAACAGACAGGGCCCCTGCTGTAACAGGTCCTGTCTGAGCGGTAGAGGCCACGGGTCCTCTGAGAGCATCTCTTGAAGTTCCGGGTACCACGCTCGTCTTGGCCAATCCGGAACCACGAGAATTGTGTTTACTCCTCGCTTTCTTATTATTCTCAATACCTTTGGAATGAGAGGCAGAGGAGGGAACACATAAACCGACTGGTACACCCACGGTGTCACTAGAGCGTCCACAGCTATCGCCTGAGGGTCCCTTGACCTGGCGCAATATCTTTTTAACTTTTTGTTGAGACGGGACGCCATCATGTCCACCTGTGGTTTTTCCCAATGGTTTACCAGCATCTGGAAGACTTCTGGGTGAAGTCCCCACTCTCCCGGGTGGAGGTCGTGTCTGCTGAGGAAGTCTGCTTCCCAGTTGTCCACTCCCGGAATGAACACTGCTGACAGTGCTAGTACATGATTCTCCGCCCATCGGAGAATTCTTGTGGCTTCTGCCATCGCCATCCTGCTTCTTGTGCCGCCCTGTCGATTTACATGGGCGACTGCCGTAATGTTGTCTGACTGGATCAGCACCGGCTGGTGTAGGAGCAGGGATCTTGCTTGACTTAGGGCATTGTAGATGGCCCTTAGTTCCAGAATATTTATGTGAAGGGAAGTCTCCTGACTCGACCATAGTCCTTGGAAGTTTCTTCCCTGTATGACTGCCCCCCAGCCTCGAAGGCTGGCATCCGTGGTCACCAGGACCCAGTCCTGTATGCCGAACCTGCGGCCCTCTAGAAGATGGGCACTCTGCAGCCACCACAGTAGAGACACCCTGGTTCTAGGAGACAGGGTTATTAAGCGATGCATCTGAAGATGCGATCCGGACCACTGGTCCAACAGGTCCCACTGAAAGATTCTGGCATGGAACCTGCCGAAGGGAATTGCTTCGTAAGAAGCCACCATCTTTCCCAGGACCCGTGTGCAGCGATGCACTGATACCTGTTTTGGTTTCAGGAGGTCTCTGACTAGAGATGACAACTCCCTGGCTTTCTCCTCCGGGAGAAACACTTTCTTCTGGACTGTATCCAGAATCATACCCAGGAACAGTAGCCGTGTCGTCGGAACCAGCTGTGACTTTGGGATATTCAGAATCCAGCCGTGCTGGTGCAGCACCTCCTGAGATAGTGCTACTCCCACCAACAACTGTTCCTTGGACCTCGCTTTTATTAGGAGATCGTCCAAGTACGGGATAATTAAAACTCCCTTTTTTCGAAGGAGTATCATAATTTCCGCCATAACCTTGGTAAATACCCTCGGTGCCGTGGACAGGCCAAACGGCAGCGTCTGGAATTGGTAATGGCAATCCAGTACCACAAATCTGAAGTACTCCTGGTGAGGATGGTAAATGGGGACATGCAAGTAAGCATCCTTGATGTCCAGGGATACCATGTAATCCCCCTCGTCCAGGCTTGCAATAACCGCCCTGAGCGATTCCATCTTGAACTTGAATTTTTTTATGTACGTGTTCAAGGATTTTAAATTTAAAATGGGTCTCACCGAACCGTCCGGTTTCGGTACCACAAATAGTGTGGAATAATAACCCCGGCCTTGTTGAAGTAGGGGTACCTTGATTATCACCTGCTGGGAATACAGCTTGTGAATTGCCGCTAGCACCGCCTCCCTGTCTGAGGGAGCAATCGGCAAGGCAGATTTTAGGAACCGGTGGGGTGGGGACGCCTCGAATTCCAGTTTGTACCCCTGAGATACTATTTGCAGGATCCAGGGATCCACCTGTGAGCGAGCCCACTGATCGCTGAAATTCTTGAGGCGACCCCCCACCGTACCTGGCTCCGCCTGTGGAGCCCCACCGTCATGCGGCGGACTTGGAAGAAGAAGCGGGGGAGGACTTTTGCTCCTGGGAACCTGCTGTTTGTTGCAGCCTTTTTCCCCTACCTCTGCCTCTGGACAGAAAGGACCCGCCTTTTCCACGCCTGTTTTTCTGGGTCCGAAAGGACTGAACCTGATAAAACGGCGCCTTCTTAGGCTGTGAGGGGACATGGGGTAAAAATGCTGACTTCCCAGACGTTGCTGTGGAAACTAGGTCCGAGAGACCATCCCCAAATAATTCCTCACCCTTATATGGCAACACTTCCATGTGCTTTTTAGAATCTGCATCTCCTGTCCACTGGCGAGTCCATAAGCCTCTCCTAGCAGAAATGGACAATGCACTTACTTTAGATGCCAGTCGGCAGATTTCCCTCTGTGCATCTCTCATATATAAGACTGAGTCTTTTATATGGTCTATGGTTAACAGGATCGTGTCTCTGTCTAATGTGTCAATATTTTCTGACAGTTTATCTGACCACGCAGCGGCAGCACTGCACATCCAAGCTGACGCAATAGCTGGCCTAAGTATAATGCCTGTGTGTGTATATACAGACTCCTGCTTTCTATCAGCAGGTTCCTTGAGGGCGGCCGTATCCGGAGACGGTAGTGCCACCTTTTTAGACAAACGTGTGAGCGCTTTATCCACCCTGTGCGGTAGCGGGCGTTTTAAAGCCCCTGACGACCCATGCGACGCCTGGGCAGGCACGAGCTGAGAAGTCGGCTGTCCCACATTTGGCATGTCGTCAATTTTCTTATGTAAGGAGTCTATACGTGCACTCATTACTTTCCATAAGCTCATCCACTCAGGTGTCTGCCCCGCAGGGGGTGACATCCCTTCTAAAGGCATCTGCTCCGCCTCCACATCATTATCCTCATCAAACATGTCGACACAGCCGTACCGACACACCGCACACACACAAGGAATGCTCCGAATGAGGACAGGACCCACAAAAGCCCTTTGGGGGGACAGAGTGAGAGTATGCCAGCACACACCAGAGCGCTATATAATGCAGGGACTAACTGAGTTATGTCCCCTATAGCTGCTTTTTCTATATATTATATACTGCGCCTAAATTTAGTGCCCCCCCTCTCTGTTTTTACCCTGTTCTGTAGTGTAGACTGCAGGGGAGAGCCAGGGAGCTTCCTTCCAGTGGATCTGTGAAGGAGAAATGGCGCCAGTATGCTGTGAGAGATAGCTCCGCCCCTTTTCCGCGGACTATTCTCCCGCTTTTTTCCATATTCTGGCAGGGGTATTTTCCACATATATAGCCTCTGGGACTATATATTGTGGAATTTTTGCCAGCCAAGGTGTTATTATTGCTTCTCAGGGCGCCCCCCCCCCCAGCGCCCTGCACCCTCAGTGACCGGAGTATGAAGTGTGTATGAGGAGCAATGGCGCACAGCTGCAGTGCTGTGCACTACCTTGGTGAAGACTGATGTCTTCTGCCGCCGTTTTTCCGGACCTCTTCTTGCTTCTGGCTCTGTAAGGGGGACGGCGGCGCGGCTCCGGGACCGAACACCAAGGACTGGGCCTGCGGTCGATCCCTCTGGAGCTAATGGTGTCCAGTAGCCTAAGAAGCCCAATCCGGCTGCAAGCAGGCGAGTTCGCTTCTTCTCCCCTTAGTCCCTCGCTGCAGTGAGCCTGTTGCCAGCAGGTCTCACTGAAAATAAAAAACCTAAATCTATACTTTCTTTCTAAGGGCTCAGGAGAGCCCCTAGTGTGCATCCAACCTCGGCCGGGCACAAGATCTAACTGAGGCTTGAAGGAGGGGCATAGAGGGAGGAGCCAGTGCACACCAGGTAGTCATAAATCTTTCTAGAGTGCCCAGCCTCCTTCGGAGCCCGCTATTCCCCATGGTCCTTACGGAGTTCCCAGCATCCACTAGGACGTCAGAGAAATAAATGCTAAATCCATCGATAAGAGCCGCCGATCATCAGCGAGAAACAGCGTGTTAGTAAATATACACCCTGGCCTGTAAACGTGTAGCACATCATGTAGTGTGGCCACGCACCCTTTCTGGGTGTCTACAACCTCGGGTCACCACATCCTGGTCCTTTGTAGACAAAGGACGCCGGGCAAACTCGGATTGGCTGGTATTTTATCTCTCTCCACTTTATCACTCTTCAAGGCTTTATACATCTGCGTCTGTATGTCATAATGTGAATTATGGGTACTGTGTTGCATTATGTGTACTTGCAGTCCTACAATGTGACATTGGGTGGGATTTATCAAGCATCGCATTTTGGGGCTAATTAAGGTTGGACCGCTGTGTGATCCGACCGCAAAAATGACAAAGAAAGGTGTAGGCGCATGCACCCGCATTTTCTGCGCGGGGGTGGGGGCGCAGAAAATGCACTTGCCTCTGCCTGTCAATCAGGCAGAGGCATACCCTCCAGTTGGACCTTTTTAGTAGGTACAGTACGTTTTAATAGGTTGAACTCGATGGACAATTGTCTTTTTTCAACCTTAGATACTATGTTACTATGTTACTATGTTTTTTTTATGGTCTGTACCGATTTCTGTCTCTCCTAATTCCATTGAAAATATAGGAAAAGGGCGTGACCACGCCCTTTACCAGAGACCACGCCCCTTTTGCATTTGTACCAATTTTGGGGGGTCATTCCGAGTTGATCGCTCGCTAGCAACTTTTTGCAGCGCTGCGATCAGATAGTCGCATACCTCCCAACATTTCTTCTGTATAAAGCGGGACACACACGCGGCGAAGCCGCGCGCTCTCCCGAAAAAGGGGTGTGGCCTAAGGAAAAGGGGGCATGGCTTCGCGGAGGACCCGCGATCGCGAGCCACGCCCCGTTTTCGTCACTGAAGGGCATGCCAAGCGCTCTGTGAGCCGCTGGCATGCCCCCTCTCCCTCTGACTTCAGTGAATAGACGCTGTGCGCATGCGCACAGCGTCTATTCACCGCTGCTCTGCTAAGCAGGGCAGCGACAGACAGAGCCTCCCAACTGCCCCCCCCACCGCGGGACACTGCGGCCCGCGGGTGGGACAGCGGGACAGTCCCCAAAAAACAGGACTGTCCTGCAAAAATCGGGACAGTTGGGAGGTATGTAGTCGCCGTCTATGGGGGAGTGTATTTTTGCTTTGCGAGTGTGCGAACGCTGTTGCAGCCAACGGCACAAAAAAGTTTTGTGCAGTTTCTGAGTAAGTCTGGACTTACTCAGGGCTGCGATCACTTCAGCCTTCCCGGGCCCGGAATTGACGTCAGACACCCGCCCTGCAAACACTTGGACACGCCTGCGTTTTTCTAAACACTCCCTGAAAATGGTCATTTGCCACCCACAAACGCCTTCTTCCTGTCAACCTCCTTGCGATCGGCTGTGCGAATGGATTCTTCATTAAATCCATCGCCCAGCACCGATCCTCTTTGTACTCGTACGACACGCCTGTGCATTGCGGTGCATATACATGCGCAGTTTTGCCGAGATTTAACCTGATCGCAGCGCTGCAAAAAGTTGCTAGCGAGCGATCAACTCGGAATGACCCCCTTTATGTTTAAAATGTTGGAGGGTATGCAGAGGTAGTCGTGGGGCGAGCGGCGGCAACGCTCCATTTTCTAGGTGGAGATGAAGCGTTGCGGGGGGCGGAGGCCAGTAAATGGGGGGCAGATGGGGGGCGGGGCGGAGCGATCGGGGGCATGGTGGAGGCGTGATCGCAGCGGCTGTGTGACATCACACGTAGCCGCCACGATCGGAAACATGGAGGCGGGGCTCCTGCGTGCGCAGATAAGCTGCGCTGGCAGGAGGCATCCTTAATTTCTGCTTACAAGCTTCGGGATGCGATCGCAATTTCTGCTTGATGAAAGGGGGGAGGCGGCGGTCAGCGTGCTGGGTCAGCATGCCGCGATTGCGGGCCCCCAGCATGCGAACAGATGGATTGCAAATTCTGATAATTAGCCGGATTTGCAATCCTTAGTGGATTAGGCCCTTTGCATGCAATGCCCCCCCCCCCCCCCCCCCCTCACCGCATCGGTGTTTAGTAACGCTGTATGCATGAACATTGTAACAAAGGACAACTCTCCTGGGAGTCCGTCTGCGCATGCGTCTTATGGAACACGCACCTCGGGGGTTTTGCTGGGAGGGATCTGAATGGATCCCTTTCCGAGCAGAGTGGGAAAAAAAGCCCACAGGCTTCTATTGGGTAGCACCATGACGTTACATATCGGCTCCAGGTTCCGGAACGCATCACGATACGGATCTTGGTGCATTTGCAATAAGCGACCAGACTTCTGAAAATAAAATTTTTCACATTTGATGAATCTGGATCCGGTCAGGATCCCGGAGTTTAGGATGCCGGCAGTCGGAATTGGCGGCATTGTCAGTGGTCGGGATTCAGGCGTCGGTATCGTGAACGTCAGGATCCCGACTGCCGGCAATGTAACTACATCCCCATAAAAGGCTTATAATAATGCAGATGTGGTAACCAATAGCAACCAGACCAGCATTTGAGGTCATTGAAACGTTTTCCCTAGAAAGATGGAAGCTGATGACTGGTTGCTATGGGTTACTGCACAACCGTGTGATTGGTTGCTATAAATTACAGCACATTTCTGCAATTGGTTACTGAGTTACCATGTTTGTGTGATTGCTATGGTTTACTTCACTGCACATGTGTGTGATTGGTTGCTATGGGTTACAGAATATTTGTGTGATTTGTCACTGTAGATTAAACAACCAGTGGCACTCCAGTTGCTGTGGAACCACATATCCCAGCATGCCCTACCACTTTTTTTGCTGTTATGGCTTGCTAAAATTGTATCTTGGCATGCTGGGATGTATAGTTCTGCAGCAGCTGAAGTGTCACAGGTTACCTACCTGTGGGTCACAGGACTCACAGCATATTTGTGTGATTGGTTGCTATGGGTTACAGCATACTTGCCCTATATATAGACAGTTGGTAAATAATAAAATCACCTAATTTATGAGCTCTGCTACAGTATATTCTCCTGATACATCTCGGTAACGCTGACCTCGTTATTATACTGTACACTACGCCAGGGAACAGAGTGGGGGGGGGGGGGGGGGCGGGATCCGCTCCCTGACATGAAAGAAAACTGTGTCACACATAATAATTCAGATTCATTTTCTTCTCTTTATCTGAAATGGAATGAATGCAAATGACGCTGCGATGTCAGGAAACTTTCTATATTTAACAGCTGTGTTCCGTTTCTACGGTAACTAAAGTTTTTTTAAAATGATGTCAAGTATTGAACTTCAGAAAGTTGCCATGGAAACTGCCGGGAAAGAAAAAAAAATGATATAAATAAATATTTATCCACGTCTTATTCCTCCACCACGTCATGTATCTTCACTTCAGAGATGTGGTTTCACCTTTAGCTCAGATAATAAGGTACAAGCGACATTATTATAGATGGGATAATGTACCCGCTCACTGCACATTATAATGATACTAGATGTCATCAAGGAGTCCTGTGATGATATACAGGCACTATACGCCCTGCATGCTTCTATGTGGGTCACCGACGTCTGGGGTGTCTTCTAATATCATAATATATAATAGTATGCAATATTCCTTCTAACCAGTTCCTCAGCTAGGAATGTGCAAAACGGTGCCGCAGCTCCTGGGCGCAATGCCAAGGGGGTAGCATCGTCACTGACCCAATCCATCCTGTTCCAGGCTGCTGAGGAGCCACACATGGGCCTCCACAGGAAAAAAAAAATACACATTGATCCCCCACAGGAAAAAAATAAAATACACATTGGTCCCGCACAGGAAAAATAAGAATTTACTCACCGGTAATTCTATTTCTCGTAGTCCGTAGTGGATGCTGGGAACTCCGTAAGGACCATGGGGAATAGATGGGCTCCGCAGGAGACTGGGCACTCTAAAAGAAAGATTAGGTACTATCTGGTGTGCACTGGCTCCTCCCTCTATGCCCCTCCTCCAGACCTCAGTTAAGGAAACTGTGCCCGGAAGAGCTGACACAACAAGGAAAGGATTTGGAATCCAGGGTAAGACTCATACCAGCCACACCAATCACACCGTACAACTTGTGATAACCATACCCAGTTAACAGTATGAACAACAACTGAGCCTCAGTAACAGATGGCTCATAACAATAACCCTTTAGTTAAGCAATAACTATATACATGTATTGCAGAGAGTCCGCACTTGGGACGGGCACCCAGCATCCACTACGGACTACGAGAAATAGAATTACCGGTGAGTAAATTCTTATTTGCTCTGACGTCCTAGTGGATGCTGGGAACTCCGTAAGGACCATGGGGATTATACCAAAGCTCCCAAACGGGCGGGACAGTGCGGATGACTCTGCAGCACCGCATGAGCAAACTCAAGGTCCTCCTCAGCCAGGGTATCAAACTTGTAGAACTTAGCAAACTTGTTTGACCCCGACCAAGTAGCAGCTCGGCAAAGCTGTAAAGCCGAGACCCCTCGGGAAGCCGCCCAAGAAGAGCCCACCTTCCTTGTGGAATGGGCTTTCACCATTTTGGATGCGGCAATCCAGCCGCAGAGTGAACCAGCTGAATCGTGCTATAGATCCAGCGAACAATAGTCTGCTTCGAAGCAGGAGCGCCAACCTTGTTGGCTGCATACAGAATAAACAGCGAGTCAGACTTTCTGACTCCCGCCTTTCTGGAAACATAAATTTTCAAAGCCCGGACTACGTCCAGCAACTTGGAATCCTCCAAGTCCCTAGTAGCCGCAGGCACCACAATAGGCTGGTTCAAATGAAACGATTATACCACCCTAGGAAGAAATTGGGGACGAGTCCTCAATTCTGCCCTGTCCATATGGAAGATCAGATAAGGGTTTTTACATGACAAAACCGCCAATACTGACACACGCCTAGCCGAAGCTAAGGCCAATAGCATGACCACTTTCCACGTGAGATATTTTAGCTCCATGGTCTTAAGTGGCTCAAACTAGTGGGATTTCAGGAAATCCAACACAACGTTAAGATCCCAAGGTGCCACCGGTGGCACAAAAGGAGGCTGAATATGCAGCACCCCCAGAACAACGTCTGAACTTCAGGCAGTGAAGCCAGTTCATTTTTAGAGAAAATGTATAAGGCCGAAATCTTGACCTTTATGGATCCTAATTTTAGGCCCATAGTCACTCCTGACTGTAGGAAGTGCAGGAATCGACCCCGCTGGAATTCCTCTGTAGGGCCTTCCCGGCCTCACACCAAGCAACCTATTTTCGCCATATACAGTGAAAAAATCTTGCTGTCACGTCTTTCCTAGCCTTTATCAGCGTAGGAATAACTGCATCCGGAATGCCCTTTTCCGCTAGGATCCGGCGTTCAACCGCCATGCCGTCAAATGCAGCCGCGGTAAATTTTGGAACAGACAGGGCCCCTGTTGCAACATGTCCTGTCTGAAAGGCAGAAGCCCTGAGTCCTCTGAGAGCATTTCTTGCAGCTCCGCGTACCGAGTCCTTCTTGGCCAATTCGGAGCAAAGAATATTGTTTTCACTCCTCCTTTTATTACAATTCTCAGCCCTTGGGTATGAGAGGAAGAGGAGGGAATACAGAGACCGACTGGAACACCCACGGTGTTACTAGTGCGACCACAGCTATCACCTGAGGGTCCCTTGACCCGGCGTAAAACCTTTTTTAGCTTTTTATTGAGGTGGGACGCCATCTAGTCCACCTTAGGCAGTTCCCATCAATTTGCAAACTGCGTGAAGACTTCCTGATGAAGTCCCCACTTTCCCGGGTGGAGGTCGTGCCTGCTGAGGAAGTCTGCTTCCCAGATGTCCACTCCCAGAACGAACACTGCTGACAGTGCGCTTACTTGATTCTCCGCCCAGTGAAGAATTCTGGTGGCTTCTACCCTTGCCACCCTGCTCCTTGTGCCGCCTTGGCGGTTTACATGAACCCCTGTGGTCTGACTGGATCAGAACCGGTTGGTCGCGAAGCAGGATCTCCGCTTGACTTAGGGCGTTGTATATGGCCCTTAGTTCCAGGATATTGATGTGAAGGCAAGTCAGTTGACTTGACCACAGACCTTGGAAATTTCTTCCCTGTGTAACTGCCCCCCACCCTCGGAGGCTTGCATCCGTGGTCACCAGGATCCAGTCCTGAATGCCGAATCTGCGGCCCTCGAGAAGGTGAGCACTCTGCAGCCACCACAGGAGAGACACCCTGGCCCTGGGGGATAGGGTGATTAACCGATGCATCTGAAGAGGTGATCCGGACCACTTGTCCAGTAAGTCCCATTGGAAGGGCCTCGCATGGAACCTGCCTAAGGGGATGGCCTCGTATGATGCCATCATCCTTCCCAGGACTCGAGTGCAGTGATGCACTGACACCTGTTTTGGTTTTAATAGATTCCTGACCAGTGTCACGAGCTCCTGAGCTCTCTCTATCGGGAGATAAACCCTTTTCTGGTCTGTGTCTAGGATCGTGCCTAGGAGAGGCAGATGAGCTGTAGGAACCAACTGCGACTTTGGAATATATAGAATCCAGCCGTGTTGCCGTTACACTTCCAGAGAAAGTGATACGCTGTTCAGCAACTGCTCTCTTGATCTCGCTTTTATGAGGAGATCGTCCAAGTACGTGATAATAGTGACACCTTGCTTCCGCAGGAGCACAATCATATCCGCCATTACCATGGTGAATATTCTCGGGGCCGTGGAGAGACCAAACGGCAACATCTGAAATTGGTAATGACAATCCCGTACCGCAATTCTGAGGTACGCCTAATGAGGTGGATAAATGGGGACCTGAAGGTATGCATCCCTTATGTCCCGATTCACAATAAAGTCTCCCCCTTTTTAGGCTTGCACTGACCGCTCTTAGCGATTCCATCTTGAACTTGAACCTTCTCAGGTATATGTTCAGGGATTTTTAATTCAATATGGGTCTGACCGAACCGTCTGGTTTCGGGATTACAACATGGTCTAATAATAACACCCTCTTGTTGAAGGAGGGGACCCTTGACCACCACCTGTTAAAGATACAATTTGTGAATTGCAGATAACACTGGCTCCCTCTCTTGGGGGAAGCCCGCAGGGCCGTCGGTGAGGGGGCATCTTCTCACAGTCCATCTTGTATCCCTGAGACACAATATCTATTGCCCAGGGATCGAACAGGGAGTGAACCCACTTGTGGCTGAACTTACGAAGGCGTGTCCCCACCGGGCCTAGCTCCGCCTGTGGAGCCCCAGCGACATTGGTGGATTTTTGTAGGGGCCGGGGAGGACTTCTGTTCCTGGGAACTAGCTGCCCGGCTCTGACAAGAAAGGACGCCCCTCAGACTTTCTTGTTTCTTTATACGAAAGGCTGCATTTAATAATGTCGTGATTTCTTAGGCTGTGCAGGAATATAAGGCAAACTAGCAGAATTACCAGCTATAGCTGTGGAGACCAGGCCCGAGAACCCTTCTCCACACAATCCTCAGCCTTCCATATGCCTCTTAAGTCGGCATCATCTGTCCAATGCATATTCTACAGGACACGTCAAGCAGAGATCGACATAGCTTTGACTCTAGGACCCAGTATACTCATGTCTCTTTGGGCATGCTTTATAACTATATATCTATCACTTAAGACAGCATCTTTAATATATTTATATTGCATACTAGCCGGTCTCATCTCTGCTGATAAGGTACCTGTCCACGCTGCCACAGCGCTATAAACCCATGCCGACACAATCGCCGGTCTGGGTAGTATACTAGAATGTGCACGCTATCTGCAGGATCCCTGAGAATAGCAAGTGCTACCGTCTGTGCAAACAGGACACCCTAGGGGAAGATTCTCAACACATCCTGGCCCTAGTGGGGAAAGGATACAGCCTGAGAATTCTCTTGTGGGAAGCTGCCGTCTCTTGTCTGGAGATTCACGCTCTTTTTCCTCATGAGAGGAGGGAAATTTACCTCAGCATTCTTCCCCTTAAACATGTGTACCCTTGTGTCAGGGACAGATCAGTCATCAGTGATATGCAAATCATCTATTATTTCAATAATCATATATTGAATACCTTATAGCCATCTTGGCTGTAACTTTGCATTATCGTAGTCGACAGTGGAGTTAAACTCCATGCCGATACCAGTGTTTGTTATTATGGATAGTGAGCATTGAGAGACTCTGAAGGTCTCTGTGACATAGGGACAGACATGGGTAGATTTCCTTTCTGTTCCCTAACCTTTTGTGCAATAAATTCACCTTAGCACTTACACATATCCAAACAGGTGTCGGCGTTGTCGACGGAGACACCCTCTCACACACATATCCGCTCTATCACCTCCTTAGAGGAGCCTTTTACCTCAGACATGTCGACACACGCGTACCGACACACCACACACACAGGGGATGCTCTATTTGAGGGCAGTTCCCCCACAAGGCCCTTTGGAGAGACAGAGAGAGAGTATGCCAGCACACACCCCAGCGCTATATAACCCAGGGATTACACTACAGCTCAGTGTTTACCCAGTAGCTGCTGTATATACAAATTTTGCGCCTAAATTTATGTGCCCCCCCCTCTCTTTTCACCCTTTGTGTACCAAGATACTGCCGGGGAGAGCCTGGGGAGCTTCCTTCCAGCGGAGCTGTGAAGAGAAAATGGCGCTGGTGTGCTGAGGAAGAAGGCCCGGCCCCCTCAGCGGCGGGCTTCTGTCCTGTTTCTGACTAAAAATGGCGGGGGTTTTACACATATACAGTTTTCCAGACTGTATTATGTGTATATATTGCCAAAAGGTATACTTATTGCTGCCCAGGGCGCCCCCCCCCAGCGCCCTGCACCCTACAGTGACCGGAGTGTGTGGTGTGCAGTGGGAGCAATGGCGCACAGCTGCAGTGCTGTGCGCTACCTTAGTGAAGACCGGAGTCTTCTGCCGCCGATTTTATCTCCTTCTTCTGTCTTCTGGCTCTGCAAGGGGGACGGCGGCGCGGCTCCGGGAACGGACGATCGAGGTCAGGCCCTGTGTTCGAACCCTCTGGAGCTATTGGTGTCCAGTAGCCTAAGAAGCACAAGCTAGCTGCACGCAGGTAGGTTTGCTTCTCTCCCCTCAGTCCCTCGTAGCAGTGAGTCTGTTGCCAGCAGATCTCACTGAAAACAAAAAACCTAACAAATACTTTCTTTCTAGCAAGCTCAGGAGAGCTCACTCAGCGGCGGGCTTCTGTCCCGCTGTTTCTGACTAAAAAATCGCGGGGGTTTTACACATATACAGTCACAGACTGTATTATGTGTCTTTTTTATGCCAAAGGTATTCTTATTGCTGCCCAGGGCGCCCCCCCCCCAGCGCCCTGCACCCTACAGTGACCGGAGTGTGTGGTGTGCAGTGGGAGCAATGGCGCACAGCTGCGGTGCTGTGCGCTACCTTAATAAAGACAGGAGTCTTCAGCCGCCGATTTCATCACCAACTTCTGATCTTCTGGCTCTGCGAGGGGGACGGCGGCGCGGCTCCGGGAACGGACGACCGAGGACCTTTGCCTGTGTTCGATCCCTCTGGAGCTAATGGTGTCCAGTCAGAGCCGGCCCTAACCAATATGATGCCCTAGGCAAGATTTTGGCTGGTGCCCCCTAGCACCACCGCTGGTTCCGCCTCTGACCTTGCACTTCTTTACCAGAACCATCACCCCTCAGCCATAACAGTCCTTATTTTGGTGTTTGTACCCCCTATATTTTAAATAGGAACAGTTCGCACATTTGGCGCACAGCCCAAAAAGGGGTGTGTTTTTGCTGGCAAGGGGCATGGCCACACAATAGTAACCCCAATTCCAAATACGCCACACAGTACTGCACTTTATTCACATTTGATCATGCGATAGTTTCCATAATTAATATTACATCCCACAGTAGTATCACTTTACCTTATAAACGTTACTCCTCACAGTAGAGCCCCTTATTCACATTACATCACACTGAATTGCTCCTTATTCACATTACACTACACCCTATTGCTCTTTATTCACATTAGACGACACAGTAGTACCCTTTCTATACGCAACACCACATAGAAGAGCACCTTAAACACATAATTCCACACAGTAATGCCCCTAACACATATGAGACACATTATTAATGTCCTTCTAAACATAATGTGCTTACACATTATGACAACCTTTATTAATGCCCTTTTACACAGAATGTCCCTTACACATATGCCGCACATTATTAATGCCCTAATACACATAATGACACACATAGTGCCCCCTACACATTTGCTGCACATTGTTAGTGCCCCTATACACATAATGACAAATACAGTAGTACCCTGTTACACATACTGTATGCCACACATTATTAATGCCCTTATACACATAATGACACATAGTGCCCCTTATACATATGTTGCACATTAATGCATTTTTACATGACACACATAATGCTCCTTACACATATTCCGAACACTACTGCACAACCAACCCACTCACATGCACACAGCACTCACACTGCTGCTAACACTGTGACCTCTGCCTCTGCTTGGATACAGATGTGTCCTCATAAATCTTGCCTCAGTGCTAACGTCGGGCACATTTTTTTATGAAAATGCATCTTATTTGCATTGTTATGTGGCTAGGATGCACAAGCAGCTTCTGCTGATTAAAATGATATACAGCATGCCTCTATACTGTGTGAGACTGTGGCTGTATCTGCATATGAAATGTTACACACAGAATATAGGCATGCTGCATATCATTTTAATCAGCAGAAGCTGCTGATGCCCCTGGGCATATCAAATGCCCTAGGCAATTGCCTAGTTTGCCTATAGCTATGGCCGGCTCTGTGTCCAGTAGCCTAAGAAGCACAAGCTAGCTGCAAGCAGGTAGGTTTGCTTCTCTCCCCTCGGTCCCACGTAGCAGTGAGTCTGTTGCCAGCAGATCTCACTGAAAATAAAAAACCTAACATTACTTTCTTTACTAGCAGGCTCAGGAGAGCCCACTAGGTGCATCCAGCTCGGGCCGGGCACAGATTCTAACTGAGGTCTGGAGGAGGGGCATAGAGGGAGGAGCCAGTGCACACCAGATAGTACCTAATCTTTCTTTTAGAGTGCCCAGTCTCCTGCGGAGCCCGTCTATTCCCCATGGTCCTTACGGAGTTCCCAGCATGCACTAGGACGTCAGAGAAATATAAAATACACATTGGGCCCCACAGAATACACACCTGCCCTGATATGAAGACTAGTTGGCACAGGTAGAAGGTGTTGGTGCTGCGTTGCAGAACTAAGTTGCAAAGTTTCAGGAGAGAAGTTCGCAGTCCCGTCCTCGCCCTCAGCTGCGGAACGCAGCAGCCTCAGCGAGCCAGTCACTGCAGTGCACTGAGCGGGGCTGTGATCGCCTGTGTGACCTGCGACATCACGCAGCCGCGCATTGCTGTTTATAGGTCACGTACGCATCTGAGCCCCCAGGACGATGAGCCCAGCACTACCGCCTGGGCCAGACAGAGGCTAGCTCACTTAACTGTGGAGGTTGCGGTGCTTCTGGTGGCTGGCGGTTGCCGCTATAAGCCGGACTGTGCCCCCCAATGGGGTGACACCTCTGTGTGGCTGCTCTGCTGGAACAGCCCCCGAGCCGGTCCTGGGAAGAACACGCCAATTATAAGTGGTGACATCAGAGCTGACCTTCTTACAGACATTACCTACGGGAGCTGATATATGGAGGTGATGGAGATAACGTACACGTGTGATCGCTGCGAGCCCGCTGCTTCCTGACACACTGGCCTGCATTACGTTCCCGCTCTGCAGACAGAGGGTGATGTGTGACGCGCAGGCTCCTCGCTCCACTGGCTGTGATGGAACCAGACTTTCCCTTACAATTAAATGAAAAGCATTTCTGACTCTCAAGGCTCTAATTAGAAGCACGTACAGCAGAAAACGCGGCTGCCGCTGTCTGAAGATTCCTGTGACTTATCCCTATTTAAGTCTTGCATTATCCATGAGAGTGAGGATATTGGGGCGGTTTATAATACATGGTCCTTATATGTGCCTGGAGGATTTTATTACATGACTGCGCCCACAATTGCGCATTACTTGAAAGGTCCAGAGACACGTCTCTGAGCAGCCATAGAATTTGCGCAGAAAGCTGCGCGCTTAGCCCCCTCAATGCGCCTTCTCCATCCCTGCCGGCTGTTTAAATAATACCGAACCCGAAATGTAAAAAATCTTATTGCTCCACTTAGCATCGGTACATCCTGCGACACCATCAGCCGGCTGCATGAGCCACGGGGTCGAGCGAGACAGGAAATTTCCGTCCCTTGATAGAGATCCTTGTCCCGTTCCTGCCCCACAAAAGCTGAGACACGTTGGGAAACAGAGGCCATTGCCGTCCCCTCACCGCCCCCAAAACGCCAGCAGACTGTAAATCACTGACAGCGTGCTGCCGATCTGCGTCTGACGCCTGTAGTTGTGGCTGACGTCCCTCCTCACCGTCACAGTACACCTGCATCTCTTGACCGGGACAGGGCCGCAACTAGGAGTGAGGGAGTGGTGCTATCACTCACGGTGCAAGGCAGAGGTAGCGGCACTCTTAGTTCCAAGATGGTACCTGCATTTGGCATGCAGGGTGCCTAGAGTTGGTGGGGTGGTAAACCACCTGGTACATGAAGAATATAAATA
This sequence comes from Pseudophryne corroboree, assembly GCF_028390025.1. Taxonomy (NCBI): domain Eukaryota; kingdom Metazoa; phylum Chordata; class Amphibia; order Anura; family Myobatrachidae; genus Pseudophryne; species Pseudophryne corroboree. The sequence continues at coordinate 16,464,243 of NC_086453.1, read as the reverse complement.
GAGATCGATTTATCGTAGGGAGAAAAGTCTTACATAGGTAAGAAGCCGAATGTCTGGCGACAGCGACCGCTGGGCATCGCTGGTCTCCAGTGACAGCTTCCCCGTACAAAGCAGGACGTCGACAGCCGGGATACATTAAAGGGAAGTAAAAAAAAAAAAGATTTTTTTTTTTTAAATAAAACATTTTTTCTGAAGAGAGAACAATATGAAAATATATTTTTTCTTTTTTTCCCCAAAAAATAATTCTGCGATAATTTGCAATTTATATCACCCTCGCTATTGCCACATATTGATAAACAGACTTGGCACCAAGATCGTTATTGTGAGAAATTGCAGTGTCTGCGAGTAGAAAAGTGCCGCCCCACAGGAAGAGAAAACGCTCCGTGCAGTTTGCGAATGCTTCGCAGATCGCTATCAACTCGCAGACGCATACGCAATTTCCGGAACATCTGAGATTTTTTGCCGTCTGAGCAAACGTGAGTAAGTCTGAGGCTGCCATTAATCTGCGACTGAGACGGCCTGGAAGTGGTCTGCGCTGACGTCAGAGACCTTCCCCAAAAAACGCCTGGGCGCGCTTGCTTTTTTTCCGACACACCCAGAAAACAGCAGGTTTCCCGCCCAGAAACACCGGCGTCCTGTCAGTTAAACAGCGGCTGCATTGCGATTACGATCTGTACGCATTTTCTGTCGCTATTACACCTCGCACATGTGCAAAGTGAACGTTACGCATGCGTAGTCGTTCGATTTGCGATTTCTCTGAATAGCGATCCATGCTGAATTACGCCCCTAGTTGCTTATTACTAGGTAGAGTATAGCGGCTGCACCAGGCCGCTATGAATAACGACATATGGCACGGCGCACAGTACGATGACTCAGCTGCACTCATGTTCCTTTCTTAGTACAAACTTATATTAATCTGTCTGATGTGAGTCAGAATCAGCGCCGAGTGACTCAGGAGAGAAAGTATATATATATATATATATATATATATATATTACATCAACCGTCATGTGAGCGCGTGTGTACACACCGTGCGTCTGACCAGCGCCAGCGCCAGTAACACCTAGATGTAGGGGGGAGGGAACATATTTAATAAATATTTGTTGCAGAAGTTCTCAGGGCGGGATGTACTAAACAGAAAATGCAATAAAACCTCTGTTTTCGGGGGTTTTATCGCATTTTCGTATGTGCTATCACCCGACCACCGCGTTTTCGCCCATGAGGGTATCGCCATCTCTGGATAGCGATACCCTATAGAAGCCTATGGGCTTCTTATCGCCGGCTGCTGCAACCGGCCGCCTCCTGCCGCAGACGCCCCCCCCCCCCGCATACATTCCTCCAGGAAGCCTGGACCCGGAAGGTAAACTCCTCCTCCCCCTAGCAACGCAGCCGGAGGTCCTTCCAGCTGCAGGGTGGAGGAGGCGCTGGGGCCAGCCTTCTGCTTGCTTCTCGACAGGGGGGCAGGTGAAGAGCCCAGGAAGGTGACGGAGACCCCCCGCTCACCACCTCACAGGTATCGCGGGGGGGCTCCGTCACCGCATTGCGATGTTGATCGCATGTTAGTACATCTCACCCTCAAAGTGAAAATGAATATTGTTACACACACGTACTGCGGTCAGAGCCCGTGCTGGCTGGAAGCAGCGTGGTAGCGCAGTGCTGTTCCCTCTCGGTAAAGATTTACGAGTTAGTAGCCCAATAACGCCATATGGAGATGACGTTATCCTATCGAGGCCAAGCTCCGAATTGGCTTGGTACATCTGACAGCTTTGTAACCCCCATACAAAACTACAGGGGCTGTGGCTGCTGTCGGGAATGGAGGAACCACGGCAGATATCGGAGACGTTGTGATGTCACATCCCTGGAAGAGCGCGTAAAGAGCATCCACACTCCCCACCGACAATACAGCGGGTTACACACATGTATATGTAACGCTCACAAGGTTTCAGTGCACTTATACAGTTCTGCTGTTGTGGAACTACAAGTCCCAGCATTTGCCACCAGTTACTACACAGTCACACAGTACAGATCTATCACTGGGCTGCCTGATGCTGCATAGTCAGTGCTAGCAACAGGGCATGCTGCTGTCAGTGAGGGGTGGGCGGGTCCAGCCACAAGCCCCGCCCTTCCAGTGACGTCTATCACAGGATCGCCTGATAAGCGATAATAAAAGGACAAGCTGCTGTCAGAGAGGGGTGGGCGTGTCCAGCCACGCCTCTCCAGTGGCGCCACGTGTGGGCAGAGCGGCGGCTTCCGTGCCCTCAGCTGACGTCATCAGTGGACGCATGAGCAGGAAGTGAGTACAGTCTGGGGTTGCACTGTGCCAGGTCGGGTAACCCTGAAACCGCTCCGGGTGGGCTCATCACCGGCTACTGGGACTAGGTGGGCTCCCAGCCTCCATTCTGGGGCCTCATTATACTAGTCATTAGGGGCCCCACCCTCCCTTTACTAGTCATTAGGGGCCCCACCCTCCCTTTACTAGTCATTAGGGGCCCCCACCCTCCCTTTACTAGTCATTAGGGGCCCCCACCCTCCCTTTACTAGTCATTAGGGCCCCACTCTCCCTTTACTAGTCATTAGGGCCCCACTCTCCCTTTACTAGTCATTAGGGGGCCCCACCCAGGGCGCACATTGACTCTGGTCTGTGTCTGGGCTGGGAGAGTCAGTGTTACAGCTGTGACACAGGTCACTCAGGAGACAGGAGGGGGTTTCCAGAGAGGGGTGGAGCTAAGCATGGGGGTTAAGTCTGAGGTAAACCAACATGTACTGTACCTGGTCCATTAAACAAGTGTATATACATAGACAAATGCTATACAGTATATACATGTATATTATATATATCTATATACACGCACACACATATATATACAGATGGAGTCACAGTCATCCTGGCTACATCTGCAGCAGACGGGCACTCTCGGCGTGGCTAGGCGTTCCCGCGCTAAGTCGCGCTGAGCTGCGTGTTTACCAGCCCCATTCATTGCAAACGGGGAAGGTGTGCGCAGTAGGCCGAGACGTAGCCACAATGAGTTTGGCTACATTTGTTCATGCATATACTTACGTGTGTGTGTGTATATGTGTGTGTATATATATATATATATATATATATATATATATATATATATATATATATATATATATATATATATATATATATATATACACGCACGCACAGCGGATACATACATATATATGATATGTGTATACAGTATGTTTAAGATTGAAATTCTAGTGAAACAGACATAGGGGGTAATTCCAAGTTGATCGCAGCAGGAAATTTTTTAGCAATTGGGCAAAACCATGTGCACTGCAGGGGGGGCAGATATAACATTTAAGGAGAGAGAGTTAGATTTGGGTGTGGTGTGTTCAATCTGTAATCTAATTTGCAGTGTAAAAATAAAGCAGCCAGTATTGACCCTGCACAGAAATAAAATAACCCACCCAAATCTAACTCTCTCTGCAAATGTTATATCTGCCACACCTGCAGTGCACATGGTTTTGCCCAATTGCTAACTTTCTTGCTGCTGCGATCAACTCAGAATTACCCCCATAGTGAATTCCTTACAAGTGCCTCTGAGTTTGGAAGTGGGAACAACATAAGCAGCAGCGTTGAGATCTTGGAAAGAGCTTGAGGGACGGATGGAGACGGAGATCACAGCAGTAGTTGTGTGGAAACACAGCAATGACAGATCTGCTCTCTGTACAACCCGCGGGTGTTTGGAAAGGGGACGGAGCCAACACTCAAGGGGCTGGGCTTAATTGCAAGTCGCGACAGGCAACCCCATTACATGAAAAAAAAAAATTGGGGTGGGGGGTGGAGATGGGGTTTTCTGGGTACTCAGATACCCCGCTGCGTGCGCCACTGGGAGAGGTCACCATTGCTGGGGAATAAGTGGAAAAAGCAGAGGTCTGTGACACAGATCTTTCAGGAGAGGTCACCATTGCTGAAGAATAAGTGGGAAAAGCAGATGTCTGTGACACAGGTCACTCAGGAGAGGTCACTATTGCTGGAGAATAAGTGGGAAAAGCAGATGTCTGTGACACAGGTCACTCAGGAGCGGTTACCATTGCTGGGAGAGGTCACTATTGCTGGAGAATAAGTGGGAAAAGCAGATGTCTTTGACACAGGTCACCCGGGAGAGGTCACCATTGCTGGGAGAGGTCACCATTGCTAGAGAATAAGTGGGAAAAGCAGATGTCTGTGACACAGGTCATTCGGGAGAGGTCACCCTTGCTGGAGAATAAGAGGGAAAAGCAGATGTCTGTGACACAGGTCACCATTGCCGGGAGAGGTCACCATTGCTGGGGAATAAGTGGGAAAAGCAGATGTCTGTAACACAGGTCACCATTGCTGGGAGAGGTCACCATTGCTGGGGAATAAGTGGGAAAAGCAGATGTCTGTGACACAGGTCACTCAGGAGAGGTTACCATTGCTGGGGAATAAGTGGGAAAAGCAGATGTCTTTGACACAGGTCATTCGGGAGAGGTCACCATTGCTGGAGAATAAGTGGGAAAAGCAGATGTCTGTGACACAGGTCACTCAGGAGAGGTTACCATTGCTGGGGAATAAGTGGGAAAAGCAGATGTCTGTGACACAGGTCATTCAGGAGAGGTTACCATTGCTGGGAGAGGTCACCATTGCTGGGGAATAAGTGGGAAAAGCAGATGTCTTTGACACAGGTCATTCGGGAGAGGTCACCCTTGCTGGAGAATAAGAGGGAAAAGCAGATGTCTGTGACACAGGTCACCATTGCCGGGAGAGGTCACCATTGCTGGGGAATAAGAGGGAAAAGCAGATGTCTGTGACACAGGTCATTCGGGAGAGGTCACCATTGCTGGGAGAGGTCACCATTGCTGGAGAATAAGTGGGAAAAGCAGATGTTTGTGACACAGGTCATTCGGGAGAGGTCACCATTGCGATCCGCCGCCGAGCTGCCTGACGGCGGATACGGGCGACGCGGTGGGGGGGGGGGGGTCAGGCAAATATGGACGAGATCGTCCATATTGGCCTGCATGCACAAGCGACGGGGTACCAACGATGAACGAGCGCGGGGCCGCGCATCGTTCATCGCTGGTGCCTCCACACTGAAAGATATGAACGGTATCTCGTTCATTAATGAACGAGATCATTCATATCTTTCAGTAATATCGCCCAGTGTGTAGGGCCTATAAGTGGAAAAAGCAGATGTTTGTGACACAAGTCACTCGGGAGAGGTCACTATTGCTGGAGAATAAGTGGGAAAAGCAGAGGTCTGCGACACAGATCACTCTGGAGAGGTCACTATTGCTGGGGAATAAGTGGGAAAAGCAGAGGTCTGCGACACAGATCACTCAGGAGAGGTCACCATTGCTGGTCTGTAACACAGGTTACTTCACTTGGGAGAATATACTACTGGAGAATAAATGGGAAAAGCAGAAAGTGCTGGGGGAAGTGGGCCAAGCAGACATAGGGGCCCATTTATTAAACAGTGTTTGCGGCTATGTACCTGAAAACACCCATTTTAGGGGGCTAGCCGCAAATACTATGTATCCCCCAACTGTATGAAAAAGGGATCTCCGTTACCTGCTGCGATCCCTCCATTGCCGCCTGCAGCTGCATCCCCCGTAGCATTCTGTGAGGGATGCGATGCTGTACGATGTATCAATATTGGAAATGCAAAGCATTCCTGATACTGGCCCCAACTGCAATCTCCTGATTGTGGCAGCCCCTGTCCTTGTCTGTGCGGGGTGATCGGCATATTGCAGTCTGATCCTGGGTGCTAAGATCCCGAGATATATAGATACCCTAGCAACATCTCTTACCCGGTGATAGTGCAGCGGATACAGGGCGTTTAAACAAAAAAAAGACAACTATAACTTTTTCCGCCTTCGCACATTGCTCGTGCTGCTGCGGGGTCTGCCGGAACATCCTTTATTAAGATTAGCCGCGGACCCTGTTTGCCGGAACGTTTCCACCCAAGACAGGGATAGGTTTGTTTGGCGGTGTATAATGTACTGTGTATGATTGCTATTTTCTTTCCCCTGCGCAGATGGAAGGCAACGCACGCCCGTCCGTCGGGCAGATCATTCTCCTGGCATCCAGCTCCGCGGTCACCGCCATCTTCTACTCCATATACCGCCACAAATACCGATCTGCACAGTCGCTCAAGGTTAGATGATGTGGCACGTGGGGTGATATTAGGGGGGTGGCTTTTAGAGAGAGTAGAAATATATATGCGGGTGACGGGAAGGGTGGTTTCACATCTGACAGGTTTACAGTGTTATTTTATATCCTTAAGGTCATGTGACGCAAACTAAAAAAAAATGCTTTCAAATAACGCTGTGGGCCAAGTGTAACACAGCCAATGAGATCTCAGCGATTGGCGCCGCTAGATTCAAAGCAGCAATTTGTTTTATTGCAAAATCAACCTGGTTTTGCTTTTAAAACAAATTGATGCTCTATGTGCGGCAGCTGCGGGTCCTTGCATTTGTGCCCCAACAGGTCCTTGCTTTTTGTGCCCCAGCGGCTCATGACATTTGGGCAGTAACAATCGTCAGCGTTGTTACCATATGCTGTAGTGCCTTGCGATGTCTGACTCGCCAAAGAGCGACTGGATCGCTGCAGATCCTGCGTTAGTAACTGAGCAATGAATTAAATGTCTCTTCTTTTGTGATTTTGAGGGAGCCAAGAAAATCTCCTTAGATGACGACTTGCAGAATATCCTCATGGACCTGCCCGGGAAGTGCGTCCCCTATGCGGTCATTGAAGGTGAGCGTCACAATTTTAGAGTGTAAGCTTCTTGCGATCAGGGAAGTATGTGTCTGCATAAGCCAGGCTTATAATATTGGAACAGGTACAATGCCCTGCGCTGGTGCCATTGCAACGTGGCTTCTCTGACTTGTGATCCTTTCCAGGCGTGGTGAGGACCGTGAAGGATTCTCTCAGCAGCCAGTTCATGGATAGCTGCAAGGGTGTCATCCACCGGCTGTCTCTGAAGGAGCACAAAATGGTCTGGAACAGGACAACGCACCTCTGGTGAGTGTCATGGCTGCCGTCCCGCTCACCTCTCCAATTACTGTATGATACAGTGCACCCGGAAGGTATTCACAGCGCTTTTTCCACATTTTATGTTATGTTACAGCCTTATTCCAAAATGGAATTCATTAATTTCTCTGACGTCCTAAGTGGATGCTGGGACTCCGTAAGGACCATGGGGATAGCGGCTCCGCAGGAGACTGGGCACAACTATAAAGAAAGCTATAGACTACTGGTGTGCACTGGCTCCTCCCACTATGACCCTCCTCCAGACTTCAGTTAGAATCTTGTGCCCGGCTGAGCTGGATGCACACTAGGGGCTCTCCTGAGCTCCTAGAAAGAAAGTATATTTAAGTTTTTTTATTTTACAGTGAGATCTGCTGGCAACAGACTCACTGCAGCGAGGGACTAAGGGGAGAAGAAGCGAACCTACCTAACTGGAGATAGTTTGGGCTTCTTAGGCTACTGGACACCATTAGCTCCAGAGGGATGGACCGCAGGACCCGACCTTGGTGTTCGTTCCCGGAGCCGCGCCGCCGTCCCCCTTACAGAGCCAGAAGCATGAAGAGGTCCGGAAAATCGGCGGCAGAAGACTTCGGTCTTCACCAAGGTAGCGCACAGCACTGCAGCTGTGCGCCATTGCTCCTCATGTACACCTCACACTCCGGTCACTGATGGGTGCAAGGCGCTGGGGGGGGCGCCCTGAAGGCAATATAAGACACCTTGGCTGGCAAATCTACATCATATATAGTCCTAGAGGCTATATAGATGTAAAAATACCCCTGCCAGTATTCCAGAAAAAGCGGGAGAAGTCCGCCGGAAAAGGGGCGGGGCCATCTCCCTCAGCACACTGGCACCATTTTTCCCTTACAGCTCCGCTGGAAGGAAGCTCCCTGGCTCTCCCCTGCAGTCTGCAAGCTACAGAAGGGTAAAAAAGAGAGGGGGGGCACTACATTTAGGCGCAGTATATATATAATAATATAAACAGCTATAAGGGAAAAAAACACTCATTTATAGTGGGATCCCTGTGTTATATAGCGCTCTGGTGTGTGCTGGCATACTCTCTCTCTGTCTCCCCAAAGGGCTTTGTGGGGTCCTGTCCTCTGTCAGAGCATTCCCTGTGTGTTTGCGGTGTGTCGTTACGGCTGTGTCAACATGTTTGATGAGGAGGCTTATGTGGAGGCGGAGCAGATGCCTGTAAATGTGATGTCACCCCCTGCGGGGTCGACACCTGAGTGGATGGTGCTGTGGAAGGAATTACGCGACAGTGTCGACTCCTTGCATAAAAGGTTTGACGACATACCAAATGTGGGACAGCCGGCTTCTCAGCCTGTGCCTGCCCAGGCGTCTCAAAAGCCATCAGGGGCTCTAAAACGCCCGCTACCTCAGATGGCAGACACAGATGTCGACACGGATACTGACTCCAGTGTCGACGACGATGAGACTAATGTAACTTCCAGTAGGGCCACACGTTACATGATTGAGGCAATGAAAAATGTGTTGCACATTTCTGATGTTACCCCCAGTACCACAAAAAAGGGTATTATGTTTGGAGAGAAAAAACTACCAGTAGCTTTTCCTCCATCTGAGGAGTTAAATGAAGTGTGTGAAGAAGCGTGGGCTTCCCCTGATAAGAAGCTGGTAATTTCTAAGAGGTTACTAATGGCGTACCCTTTCCCGCCAGAGAATAGGTCACGTTGGGAAACATTCCCTAGAGTGGATAAAGCGCTCACACGCTTGTCAAAGAAGGTGGCACTACCGTCTCCGGATACGGCCGCCCTGAAGGAATCTGCTGATAGAAAGCAGGAGGCTATCCTGAAGTCTATATATACACACACAGGTATTATACTGAGACCAGCTATTGCTTCAGCATGGATGTGCAGTGCTGCAGCTGCATGGTCAGATTCCCTGTCAGAAAATATTGATACCCTAGACAGGGACACTATATTGCTAACCGTAGAGCATATAAAAGACGCACTTTTATACATGAGGGATGCACAGAGGGATATTTGCCGGCTGGCATCCAAAATTAGTGCAATGTCCATTTCTGCCAGGAGAGGGTTATGGACTCGGCAGTGGACAGGAGATGCAGATTCCAAAAGGCACATGGAAGTTCTGCCTTATAAGGGTGAGGAGTTGTTCGGGGATGGTCTCTCGGACCTAGTTTCCACAGCAACAGCTGGGAAGTCTACATTTTTACCCCATGTTCCCTCACAGCCAAAGAAAGCACCGTATTATCAGGTACAGTCCTTTCGGCCCAATAGGGGCAAGCGGGTTAAAGGCGCGTCCTTTCTGCCCAGAGGCAGAGGAAGGGGAAAAAAGCTGCAGCATACAGCCAGTTCCCAGGAGCAAAAGTCCTCCCCCGCTTCCTCTAAGTCCACAGCATGACGCTGGGGCTCCACAGGCGGAGCCAGGTACGGTGGGGGCCTGTCTCAAATATTTCAGCAATCAGTGGGCTCGCTCACGGGTGGATCCCTGGATTCTTCAGATAGTATCTCAGGGGTACAAGCTGGAATTCGAGACGTCTCCCCCCCGCCATTTCCTCAAATCTGCCTTGCCAACCACTCCCTCAGGCAGGGAGGCAGTGTTACAGGCAATTCACAAGCTGTATTCACAACAGGTGATAGTAAAGGTACCCCTACTTCAACAAGGACGGGGTTACTATTCCACAATGTTTGTGGTACCGAAACCGGACGGTTCGGTGAGACCCATTTTAAATTTTAAATCCTTGAACACATATATAAAAAAATTCAAGTTCAAGATGGAATCGCTCAGGGCGGTTATTGCAAGCCTGGACGAGGGAGATTACATGGTATCACTGGACATCAAGGATGCTTACCTGCATGTCCCCATTTACCATCCTCACCAGGAGTACCTCAGATTTGTGGTACAGGATTGTCATTACCAATTCCAGACGTTGCCGTTCGGTCTATCCACGGCTCCGAGGGTCTTTACCAAGGTAATGGCCGAAATGATGATACTCCTTCGAAAGAAGGGAGTTTTAATTATCCCGTACTTAAGGCAAGGTCCAGAGAGCAGTTGTTGGTCGGGGTAGCACTATCTCAGGAGGTGCTACAACAGCACGGCTGGATTCTAAACATTCCAAAGTCACAGCTGGTCCCTACGACACGTCTACTGTTCCTGGGGATGGTTCTGGACACCGAACAGAAAAAAGTGTTTCTCCCGGAGGAGAAGGCCAAGGAGCTGTCATCTCTAGTCAGAGGCCTCCTAAAACCAAAACAGGTGTCGGTGCATCACTGCACGCGGATCCTGGGAAAGATGGTAGCTTCCTACGAAGCGATTCCATTCGGCAGGTTTCATGCAAGAACCTTTCAGTGGGACCTGTTGGACAAGTGGTCCGGATCGCATCTTCAGATGCATCGGCTGATAACCCTGTCTCCAAGGACAAGGGTGTCTCTGCTGTGGTGGCTGCAGAGTGCTCATCTTCAGGAGGGCCGCAGATTCGGCATACAGGACTGGGTCCTGGTGACCACGGATGCCAGCCTTCGAGGCTGGGGGGCAGTCACACTGGGAAGAAACTTCCAAGGACTATGGTCAAGTCGGGAGACTTCCCTGCACATAAATATTCTGGAACTAAGGGCCATTTACAATGCCCTAAGTCAGGCAAAACCCCTGCTTCAAAACCAGCCGGTACTGATCCAGTCAGACAACATCACGGCGGTCGCCCATGTAAACCCGACAGGGCGGCACGAGAAGCAGGACAGCGATGGCAGAAGCCACAAGGATTCTCCGATGGGCGGAAAATCACGTGTTAGCACTGTCAGCAGTGTTCATTCCGGGAGTGGACAACTGGGAAGCAGACTTCCTCAGCAGGCACGACCTCCACCCGGGAGAGTGGGGACTTCATCCAGAAGTCTTTCAAATGATTGTAAACCGTTGGGAAAGGCCACAGGTGGACATGATGGCGTCCCGCCTAAACAAAAAGCTAGAAAAGTATTGCGCCAGGTCAAGGGACCCTCAGGCGATAGCTGTGGACGCTCTAGTGACACCGTGGGTGTACCGGTCGGTTTATGTGTTCCCTCCTCTTCCTCTCATACCAAAGGTACTGAGGATAATAAGGAGAAGAGGAGTAAGAACTATACTCATTGTTCCGGATTGGCCAAGAAGAGCTTGGTACCCGGAACTTCAATAAATGATCTCAGAGGACCCATGGCCTCTACCGCTCAGACAAGACCTGCTGCAGCAGGGGCCCTGTCTGTTCCAAGACTTACTGCAGCTGCGTTTGACGGCATGGCGGTTGAACACCGGATCCTGAAGGAAAAGGGCATTCCGGAGGAAGTCATTCCTACGCTGATTAAAGCTAGGAAAGAAGTAACCGCAAACCATTATCACCGCATATGGCGAAAATATGTTGCGTGGTGTGAGGCCAGGAAGGCCCCTACGGAGGAATTTCAGCTGGGCCGTTTCCTGCACTTCCTACAGTCAGGGGTGACTATGGGCCTTAAATTGGGTTCCATTAAGGTCCAGATTTCGGCTCTATCGATTTTCTTCCAGAGAGAACTGGCTTCACTACCTGAAGTTCAGACTTTTGTTAAGGGAGTGCTGCATATTCAGCCCCCTTTTGTGCCTCCAGTGGCACCTTGGGATCTCAACGTGGTGTTGGATTTCCTAAAGTCACATTGGTTTGAGCCACTGAAAACCGTGGATTTGAAATATCTCACGTGGAAAGTGGTCATGTTGTTGGCCTTGGCTTCGGCCAGGCGTGTATCAGAATTGGCGGCTTTGTCATGTAAAAGCCCTTATCTGATTTTCCATATGGATAGGGCAGAATTGAGGACTCGTCCCCAGTTTCTCCCCAAAGTGGTATCAGCTTTTCATCTGAACCAACCTATCGTTGTGCCTGCAGCTACAAATGACTTGGAGGCTTCCAAGTTGCAGGACGTAGTCAGGGCCCTGAAAATCTATGTTTCCAGGACAGCTGGAGTCAGAAAGACTGACTCGCTCTTTATCCTGTATGCGCCCAACAAGTTGGGTGCACCTGCTTCAAAGCAGACTATTGCTCGCTGGATCTGTAGTACGATTCAGCTTGCACATTCTGCGGCTGGACTGCCGCATCCTAAATCAGTGAAAGCCCATTCCACGAGGAAGGTGGGCTCTTCTTGGGCGGCTGCCCGAGGGGTCTCGGCTCTTCAACTTTGCCGAGCAGCTACTTGGTCGGGGTCAAACACGTTTGCTAAATTCTACAAGTTTGACACCCTGGCTGAGGAGGACCTAGAGTTTGCCCATTCGGTGCTGCAGAGTCATCCGCACTCTCCCGCCCGTTTGGGAGCTTTGGTATAATCCCCATGGTCCTTACGGAGTCCCAGCATCCACTTAGGACGTCAGAGAAAATAAGAATTTACTCACCGGTAATTCTATTTCTCGTAGTCCGTAGTGGATGCTGGGCGCCCATCCCAAGTGCGGATTGTCTGCAATACTTGTATATAGTTATTGCTTAACTAAAGGGTTATTGTTGAGCCATCTGTTGAGAGGCTCAGTTGTTATCATACTGTTAACTGGGTATTGTATCACGAGTTATACGGTGTGATTAGTGTGGCTGGTATGAGTCTTACCCGGGATTCAAAATCCTTCCTTATTGTGTCAGCTCTTCCGGGCACAGTATCCTAACTGAAGTCTGGAGGAGGGTCATAGTGGGAGGAGCCAGTGCACACCAGTAGTCTAAAGCTTTCTTTATAGTTGTGCCCAGTCTCCTGCGGAGCCGCTATCCCCATGGTCCTTACGGAGTCCCAGCATCCACTACGGACTATGAGAAATAGAATTACCGGTGAGTAAATTCTTATTTTTTCCCCTCAAAATTCTACACACAATACCCCATAATGACAACGTGAAAAAAGGTTTGTTTGTTTGTTTGTTTTTTGTTTGTTTTTTTAGATTTTTGAAAATGTATTAGAAATAAAAAGCTAAGGAATCACATGTACATAAGTATTCACAGCCTTTGTCCAGTACTTTGTTGATGCACCTTTGGCAGCAATTACAGCCTCAAGTCTTTTTGAATATGATGCCACAAGCTTGGCACACCTATCTTTGGGCAGTTTCGCCCATTCCTCTTTGCAGCACCTCTCAAGCTCCATCAGGTTGGATGGGAAGCGTCTGTGCACAGTCATTTTTAGATCTCTCCAGAGATGTTCAATCGGATTCAAGTCTGGGCTCTGGCTGGGCTACTCAAGGACATTCACAGAGTTGTCCTGAAGCCACTCCTTTGATATCTTGGATGTGTGCTTAGGGTCGTTGTCCTGCTGAAAGATGAACCGTCGCCCCAGTCTGAGGGTAGGAGCGCTCTGGAGCAGGTTTTCATCCAGGATGTCTCTGTACATTGCTGCATTCATCTTTCCCTCTATCCTGACTAGTCTCCCAGTTCCTGCTGCTGAAAAACATCCTCACAGGATGATGCTGCCACCACCATGCTTCACTGTAGGGATGGTATTGGCCAGGTGATGAGCGGTGCCTGGTTTTCTCCAAACATGACGCCTGGCATTCACGCCAAAGAGTTCAAGCTTTGTCTCATCAGACCAGAAAATGTTGTTTCTCATGGTCTGAGAGTCCTTCAGGAGCATTTTGGCAAACTCCAGGCAGGCTGCCATGTGCTTTTTACTAAGGAGTGGCTTCCGTCTGGCCACTCCACCATACAGGCCTGATTGGTGGATTGCTGCATAGATGGTTGTCCTTCTGGAAGGTTCTCCTCTCTCCACAGAGGTATGCTGTAGCTCTGACAGAATGACCATCGGGCTCTTGGTCACCGCCCTGACTAGGGCCCTTCTCCCCCGATCGCTCAGATTAGACTGCCGGTCAGCTCTAGGAAGAGTCCTGGTGGTTCCAAACTTCTTCCATTTACAGATGATGGAGGCCACTGTGCTCATTGGGACCTTCAAAGCAGCAGATATTTTTCTGTACCCTTCCCCAGATTTGTGCATCGAAAAAATCCTGTCTCGGAAGTCTACAGACAATTCCTTTGACTTCATGCTTGGTTTGTGCTAAGACATGCACTGTCAAGTGTGGGACCTTATATAGACAGGTGTGTGCCTTTCCAAATCATGTCCAATCAACTGAATTTACCACAGGTGGACTCCAATTAAGCTGTAGGAACATCTCAAGGATGATCAGTGGAAACAGGATGCACCTGAGCTCAATTTTGAGCTTCATGGCAAAGGCTGTGAATACTTATCTACATGTGATTTCTTAGTGTTTTATTTTTAATACATTTGCAAAGATCACAAAAAAAACAATGTGGGTTATTGTGTGTGGAATTTTGTGGGAAAAAATTAATTTATTCAATTTTGGAGTAAGGCTGTAACATAACAAAATGTGGAAAAAGTGAAGCGCTGTGAATACTTTCGGGATGCACTGTACCACTGTCAGCGTATCGCGTATTACCAGATAATTAACACTGATGCCAGGTGCAGATGTTCCTACAGGGTGCATTGTGCGGCATGTTTACTATCGGGTTCTATAATTTCTTATCGCCACTATAAGCTGCTGTAAGAAATGTAGTACCATGGGGTATAGATGGGTCTACTAGGAGCCATTGGCAGTTTAAGAGTTTAATAGTGTGGGTTGGCTCCTCCCTCTATGCCCCTCCTACCAGACTCGGTTTAGAAAATGTGCCCGGAGGAGCCGGTCACAGCTGGGGGAGCTCCTAGGAGTTTTCTTAGTTTTTTTTGTTTTAATAGAGTTATTAGGTTACAGGGAGGCTGCTGGCAACAGCCTCCCTGCTTCGTGGGACTTAGGGGGCGGAGTAGGAACCAACTCTTGAAGTTAATGGTTCTCTATCTCCGCTGACAGGACACTGAGCTCCTGAGGGTGCTGATCGCAAGCCTACAAGGCGACCGCTCACTCCCGCAGCATGGCCGCCACCCCCTAACAGAGCCAGAAGAAAGAAGAGCGGTGAGTACAGCGCCGGCGGCCCGGTTAACGGGTCGCCGGCGGGAATGGCGGCACAAGGGTGGGAGCGCGGCTCTGACCGGCTGCGCTCCAATGCAGGCTCAGCAACACATGCTGTGAACGCTTGAGGGGCGTCCTGAGGCAGCGCCGATACACTACACTGGTCAGTCAGCTAACAGGGGCTAATCCCGCTGTTAGCAACAAAATCCTCAGGCCGGTATAATACAATTTGTGCGGGAAGCCGCGTGCCATTACAGGGGGCGGGGCTTCTCCTCAGAGCGAATCCAGCACTCAACAGCGCCATTTTCTTCCTGCAGATCTGAGGAACAGAACGCTGACAGAAAGCGCTGCCCTCCACATAACTCCAGCTATACCTCTGCGGTACCAGGGTGTTATAGACAGGGGGGGAGTGTATTGTTAGTACTAATTGATCTAGTAAGGTTGGTTAGTCAGCGCCGGACCTTTATCATAATAACTGCCTACTGGGGCAGTGTGTGTGTGTGTGTGTGTGTGTGTGTGTGTGTGAGTCTATCTCACATTACCATGTCCAAGGACTCTGTGTCCTGTGCTGCAGAGTGTGTATCTTCTCCTGAAGAGTCTATTCCATGTACTCAGGACTGCAATATACTGTCTCAGCCTTCTGAGTCCGAACCCCCATGGGTGGATTCTTTAAGGGGAATGATATCCCAGATTTCAACTAGGATGTCACATAACGAAAAAGAGACGCAGGTTTTGAGAAAATCTGTGGAGGGTTTGATATACTCAGCCCCCACTGCTTTGTTTTAAACCCCCCCCCCCACCTTTACATACCCACAAAAACGTGCACTTGCCCAGATAATGCAAGTTGACACTGATACCGACTCTGATACAGGGGACGGTGATGCATCACTTGCTAAGGGGTGCAACTAATGATTGAAGCCATTAGGGATATTTTACATATTACTGAGAAGGTACCTGAGCAGGTAGAGGAAGCTTATTTTACGGGCAGTAAGAAATCTTCGCTTACCTTCCCGACTTCTAAGGAGTTAAACTCTTTGTTTGAAAAATCCTGGGAAAGCCCAGAGAAAAAATTCCAGATCCCAAAAAGGGTTCTCATTGCTTTCCCTTTCCCTGAAGAGGACAGAAAAAAAAGTGGGAAAACCCCCTTATAGTAGACGCATCTGTATCTAGATTGTCAAAAAAGGTGGTTTTACCTGTCCCTGGGTCCACCGCTTTGAAAGAGCTGGCTGACCGCAAGATTGAGACTACGCTCAAATCTTTATACACAGCTACTGGCGTAGCTTCAAGGCCCACCATTGCTTGTGCGTGGATTTCTAAAGCAAAAGTAAAGTGGTCAAGCAGATTACTTGAGGACTTCGATACTTTGGATAGGAGTGACATTGAATTGTTTTTACGTCACATACAGGATTCTGCAGGTTTCATGGTGGAGGCCATGAAGGGCCTTGGCATGCTGAATGCGAGGGCTACATCCATGGTGGTCTCGGCACGCAGAGGACTCTGGTTACGCCAACGGACTGCGGATACAGAATCCAAGAAAAGTGTGGAGAACCTACCCTTCACAGGTCAGGCTCTGTGTTTGGGGACGCATTGGATGCGTAGATTTCCGCGGCAACTGCGGGTAAGTCGACCTTTCTTCCCTCAGCAGCAACACTGACTAGGAAATCTTATCCTACGTCTACACTGCAGTCCTTTCGGACCGCAAAAAAAAATCCAAACCCCCCTGTGACAGGACGATACCGTACGAAAGCACTCGCAGCTTCCGCGTCCCGTTGACTGCGCACAGAATGGAAGGTCAAGCCGCACGAGGCCTGACCACATAGGGGATTCCCGCTTACCGTCAGTAACCGCCTGTTACTGACTCCACCCACTGCGCTGTGGGCGGGTTCTCGCTGCCACCACCAAACTCCTAACCTGCCGTGGCGTTTGGAACCACGGTTCTGCTCTGTATGTGCCGACGCACTGCTTTACCACACCTGTGTGGTGTCGACGAATCCCCACTAGCCACTTGCTAGGCCTCTACCGGTAGCTGGCGGAAGGCGGAGCTTGGAGACGTCAGGTGCTTCCCTGGACAGCCGGAGAACGGGGCTAGGTTTGGCCTAACCCTGTTGGTCACAAGATGAAGCAGTCTTCTTGAGGCAAAGGTGTTTATTGCTCAAAAACCTTTAAAAAGGCTCCTCCCTATTGCTAGGGGCAACAGCATACAATTAAGATGTTTCAGCAGAAGAAGATGTTACAATACACAATCCTATGGGCCAACTGCCCTCCTTTTATCCCTCTCCAAGACCCCTTACCACAGGGGGTAAGCCCGCCCTGTGGTGTACAACCAATCAATGTTTACCCATGAGCTGTGCATGCTCTGGTCTCATGCACACACAACATTGTTCCCTATGGACAGTGGGGAGTGGTCGGTCTCCTTTGTCTCTCCCATCTGGGAGAGCAGGCTACTCCCACGGTGCCGTTCAGTCTGGCTGGGGGGAGGTTTTCCCTCCTAAACTGACTTCCAGAAACCTGCCCGGGACCCCTTCTCACTGCCTGCAGCCTGGATTTGGGCTCCAGAGCTGGGCAGCCTGGCTCCCCGGTCCAGGTCTCTGGTCCACTACGGCTGATCTCCATGGAGCTCCAAGAAACCACTCAGCTTGTTTTATAGCTAAGCTGCTTCTCTTTCTCCCTGTCCCCATTGGAACTGTGAGGCTGGATGGGAAAGCATTCCGTTTTTTAGGGAAAAGGTCTGGGAGAATCCATCAGCCTGCACAGCTATGGATTCCCCCCTCCTGGGACACACAATCAAGTAAGTGCATTTTATCTTTAAATACATTACATTTTAAACCACACTGTACATTTCCCTGTAACTATACACTGAGCCTGTGCCCTGCACAGACTCTACATACTCAGGCACTGCAGTGCCTTACAACACACTGTATGTCCTTATTTTACACAATGTTTTATTTAACTGCTGTGCTTCCCTAGCCCTGCAGCCTGGCTGCTAGGGCTCTCCCTCTCAGTGCTGGAGGTATGGGGCTGGCTTCCCCCATCCTCCAGCCTGCTTTTCTGCCTCTGGGGTTCCAGGGAGCTGGCTCTCCCTGTCCCCCCAGGGTGGCACTAATCAGTGGCCTCGCCGCACGCAGCGGCGCACCCCCCTGTACCTAAGCCCGGCGGCCCGGGACACTTGTCCCGGCCGCCGTGACTCTGGCTTTGTTGTGGCGCTGGGAGCGTAGCTCCCGGACCCCAGCGCTCATCAGCCTGCTCGCCCGCCTAATGTGCCCACGCCGCTAGGGAGCCGGCTAGCCCGGTCCCCCCCTGAGCGGCGCCTGTCTTGTGGCCTCGCTGCAGCGTCCGGCGGGGAGCCGGGCTGCAGCGCACCCCCCTCGCCGACTAGCAGCCCGGGACGTCCGTCCCGGCTGCTGCGGCTGGCCACCCGTGCTGGGCTGAGGCGCTGGGAGCAGAGCTCCCGGCCCCCAGCGGCGGCTCTCACAGAGAGCACTGCAGCGGGAGCCGAGCTCCCAGCCGCAGCGCTCACCCTTCTCCCCGGCGCGCACACTCCAGTGCGCCCGGGGCTACACTGACCGCTGCCGGGAGCGGAGCTCCCGGACTCCGGCGGTCAGCGGCTGCCTCCTCTCCCCCGGCGCGCACACTCTGCTGAGCGCGCCGGGGAGCTGTCCTCCCTGCCGTGGTCTCCGGAGGGGTCCGGGACCACGGCACAGTTAAAAATACAGTTTCTAAACATTTTTATACATTTTTATAAACACGGCGCCTAGCGCCCACAGCATGTTCAAATATGGCGCCAAGCGCCCATTGTCTTTGAAAATGGCGCCGGGCACTAGGGATTAACCCCTTCAGTGCCAAGGCGGCCATTTGCCTCGTGGCTGGGGCTCTCCGGCCACACTCCCCCCCCCCCCATTCAAGCGGGTCAACCAGGGACCCATGTCCCAACGATTTGGGTCCTGGTCCCGCAGTCCTTAACGAGGTTACCGGGAGTTCTTTGGGGGTTCAGGCTCCTCCTGACGTGACAGTCCATCTGCATTGCTATGAGCCTTGCCTTGCTTGTGGATAATATGGAAGTCATAAACCTGAAGAGCAAGGCTCCACCGCAACAGTCTGCCGTTTTCCCCCGTGGTGTGTTGGAGCCACCGTAATGGATTGTGGTCCGTTACCACCGTAAAATGGCGGCCATACAAATAGGGCTGAAGCTTCTTCACAGCCCAAACAATAGCCAAACATTCTTTTTCAATTGTGGCATACCCCACCTCCCGCGGTAGCAGCTTTCTGCTCAAATAGGCCACAGGGTGCTCCTGTCCATCCGGCCCCTCCTGGCTCAGTACTGCCCCGAGTCCGTACTGTGACGCATCAGTTTGTACAACAAAGTTTTTACTATAGTCCGGCGCCATCAGTACTGGGGCTTGTACTAGAGCAGTTTTCAACGACTGGAATGCCAACTCACATGCGGTCGTCCAGTCAACTATCTTGGGGAGTTTCTTCTTAGTCAGATCAGTCAGGGGTTTGGCCACGGAACTAAAGTCAGGGACAAAACGTCTGTAGTATCCTGCGATCCCTAAGAAAGCCAGGACCTGTCTCTGGGTTGTGGGCCGGGGCCAGTCGCGGATCGCCTCCACCTTCGCTGGTTCAGGCTTCACCTTACCTCCCCCCACACGGTGCCCCAGGTACTGTACCTCTGTCATCCCCATTTGGCACTTGTCTGCCCTGATGGTCAGACCTGCCCACCGAATCCTCTCTAACACCAACCCCACATGGCCCAGGTGCTCTTCCCAGGTTCGGCTGAAGACAGCAATGTCATCCAAGTAGGCCTGGGCGAACTCTCGGAACCCCTTCAGCAGGTCATCGACCACACTCTGGAAGGTTGCTGGCGCATTCTTCATCCCGAATGGCATCGTTTTGAACTCAAACAAGCCAAAGGAGGTGATGAAGGCGGACCGTTCCTGAGCCTCGGGAGTCATTGGTATCTGCCAATACCCCTTGCTCAGATCGAACGTAGAGATGTACTTCGCCCCAGCCAGCTCGTCTAACAGTGCGTCAATGCGGGGTAGGGGATAGGCGTCGGATTTGGTTACTTCGTTCAACCGGCGGTAGTCTACGCAGAACCTGGTTGTCCGGTCCTTCTTGGGAACCAGTACAACGGAGGCGGCCCAGGGACTGTTGGAGCGCGTGATTACGCCTAGCGCTAACATCTCCTGCACCTCTTGGTAGATACTCGCCTGCGCCTCTGGTGAGACCCGATACGCGGGTTGCCGAATCGGCCTATGCTCACCAGTATCTACATGATGGGCACGTAGGGAAGTCAGGCCGGGCTTCCTGCTGAACTGGGCCTCAAAGGACAGCAGCACTGACTCCAGCTGCTCCCTCTTGTGGTTACCAAGCTCACTGCTCCAGCTAACTTCCTCTACACCACCCTCACCCTTGGCATCCGCGAGGAGGTCCGGAATGGGATCTTTTCCTGGTTCCTCCATCGGCAGGCAGCACACAGCGGCTACCGACTCCACACGCTCGTGGTATGCCTTCAACATGTTTATATGGTAGGTACGCTGCCTCCTACCATCGCTGTCAAATGACACCACGTAGGTGATGTCGCTTAGGCGTTTTGCAACCGTTTACGGTCCCGCCCAGGCAGCCTGGAGCTTGTTCTGACGTGTGGGCACCAGAACCAGAACCTTCTGCCCTACTCCAAAGACCCGAGCACGCGCGCCCTGGTCATACCAAGTCTTCTGCTTGGTCTGTGCTTCCGCAAGATTCGCTTGCGCTAGTCCCATGAGATTCTCTAACCGATCTCTGAGCTTCAACACATACTCCACCACGGACTCATCCTGGTGGATCAGCTCCCCCTCCCAAGACTCCCGGAACAGGTCAAGAGGTCCACGTACTCGGCGGCCATATAGTAACTCGAAGGGCGAGAATCCGGTTGACTCCTGGGGCACTTCCCGATATGCAAACAGGAGGTGCGGCAGGTATCGCTCCCAGTCTCCTCCCTCCGAAGTCACAAATGCCCGTAGCATCTGCTTCAGAGTACCATTGAATCTCTCGCAGAGTCCGTTAGTCTGGGGATGATAGGGGGCAGTGCGGAGTTGGCGCACTCCGCACTTCGCCCAGAGACACTGGACCAGATCACTCATGAACTGTGTCCCTTGATCGGTTAGGATCTCACTGGGGAACCCTACTCTACTAAATATGCCTAGCAGAGCGTCCGCTACCTTTTCCGCAGTGATGGCGGACAGAGCCACAGCCTCTGGATACCGGGTAGCATAATCCACCACGGTGAGGATGTATCTCTTCCCCGATCTACTGGGCACAGGTAGGGGACCGACTATGTCCACGGCCACTCGTTGGAAAGGTTCCCCGACTATTGGCAAAGACCTCAGGGGAGCCCGAGCACTGGGGCGTCCAAGCCGTTGGCACACATCACAGGACTTACAGTAGGTCCGTACGTCATCCGACACTCCGGGCCAAAAAAAGTTCTGCGTCAGGCGCCTCAGTGTTCGGTCCCTCCCCAGGTGTCCCGCCAAAGGAATTTCATGGGCAACTGACATCAGTTGCTCCCGAAAGCTCCTGGGAACCACCAGTTGAACTTTCTCCCGCACTGGCCTATCCCCCTCTACCTTGGCTACCCGGTACAGTAACCGTTTCCACCAGGTCACACTCCCTGCCCCCATCCCAGCAAGGCCGCGGCCAGCTTGGCGCCTCATACCTTCCAGGGATGGGTCAGAGAGCTGAGCTTCCCTAAACTCCTGCCTGCGGCCCTCACTTTCTCCTAAGTTTGGACACTCTACAGGGGGAAGATTGGGGTCAGTCAAGTTGGGGTCAGTCATGGTAGGGTCGGGATAGTCACTCATACTCACCGCCGGAGTTGGCAGACCACTAGGGACAGGAGCGTCGCTGGGCACCCGCACAGGATTCAACAAACTGGAACCGACATCCTCTGCGTTGCTAGGGGACGTAGGCCCACCAGAGGCAAGGGGCAGATGTGCTGATCTGGCCGCTGTGGTCTTTTCCTCTGGGATGGCTGACGCTGTGGTTGGCGGTTGTTCAGCCGCTAGGGTCTTTTCCTCTGGGCTGGGCGGTGCTGGCAGAGACGATGAAGACTGTAGTCTGGCCGCTTGACTCCGGGTGATGGCGTTCGCGAAGGCAGTAACGATCCCTCCACCGAGATCATTCCCCAAGACGACATCAGTTGGGAGGCCATCCATTACGGCAACATCTCTTAGCTCTTGTCCAGCTCCCCAGTCGAGGTAGACTCTGGCCATGGGCACTTCTCGCTCTAGCCCATCGGCCACTGTAACTTTTGCAGTGCAACCCTGCAGTACGGCAGCAGGGTCGACCAGGTGGGGGCTTACAACGGTTATGGAGGCCCCAGAGTCTCTTAAGCCTTCGCCCTGCAGGGATCCCACTTGGACCGGCTGCAGGTGCCGCCACATATTTGGTGGGGGCTTCTTAGCCATACAGGTGACTCTTTCCGTGGAGTCCACCTGTTTCTTGCCACACTCCATCGGACTGACTGGAGGGGGTACAGTCTCTGGAAGCTCATCTTCCCGGGTTAAGCAAGCAATCCGGGCTCCAGCACTCGGATTTGGGGCACGAGTCTGGGGTGCTTGGGATGCAGGACAGTTCATCCTCAGATGTCCGATCTTCCCACAGCCATAGCACTTTTTGTCCAGGCGTGGCTCCGATGGCCTCTGATTACTGGCAGGGGCACTGCGGGGCGGTTGCTGGCCAAAAGCACCCGGGTTGGAAGATGCTTGCTTTGGGGGGCGATGAGCTGAAGAGGGGTGTCCCCCTGGTGGTACAGTCTTTTGGGGTTGGCTGCTGGTTGGGCGCTTCTGCCCCTGCGGCCGAATTGCCACATATTTGTCTGCTAACTGGGCAGCCATCTTTAAGCTTGGTGGCTCCCGATCTAGCACCCACTCCTTCACTTCTGGGGCGCACCTGCGGTAGAACTGCTCCCTGCAGATCAGGTCGATCAGTGCGTCCCACGTAGTGGCTTCCGAATCCTTCACCCACTTCACCACGTACTGCCTCAGCTGGGTGGCGAACTGCTCATGGGTGCTGCTAGGATTCTTGGGCAAGTCTCTGAATTTCTTCCTGTAAGACTCAGGAGTGATGAAGAATCGCTGGAGGAGGGCCTTCTTGACTTCGTCGTAGTTCCCACAGTCCTCCGTCGCCACTCCTCGATAGGCCTCCAAGGCCTCTCCATGCAGAGTGGGCACAAGGTGTCTCACCCACTCTGACTTGGGTAGATCATGTAGTTTACAAGTCCTCTCAAAGACTTGCAAATGTCCATCAATGTCCCCATCACTGTCTGCAAACTTGGCAAACTGAACTCGTCCTGATCTGTGTACAACAGCTGACAACGGCTCCCGGGGTACCACGGCCTGTGATGCCCGCTCCGCATGCCACATCCGAATGACAAGCATGCGCTCTTGCTCCGTTGCCCTTTCCCCCAATTCCGCTAGCCGATCTGCTAGGGTATCCGGGTCGCCCCCCCTGGGACGTTGGGATCCTGGCCCTGCTAGGGATTGCTGGGAAATATGGCTGTTGTGAGAGAGGGCGGGGCTTGTGGATCTCACCGGTCCTGTGCGAAGGTCCACTGTTGGGTCGTCCTCTGCGATGCTGACGCCGTCAGTGTTTTCCACCTCCACCTGAGACTCCTCCCAGCTCCTGAGCGCCGCCTGCATGACGCTCCTGGACGCGTTGAAAGGGATTTCCACACCCTTCCCCTGGCATACGATCTCCAGATCCTCCTTGGACATTCCGCTGAATTCCGCCATCTTGTGCGTTCTCCTGCGCTGCAGTTACTCCTCTCCTGAGTAACTCGGCTTCTCCAATCGGGTGATGAAAAGCCGCCTGGGATTATCCCACCACTATGCCACCAATTTCTGTGACAGGACGATACCGTACGAAAGCACTCGCAGCTTCCGCGTCCCGTTGACTGCGCACAGAATGGAAGGTCAAGCCGCACGAGGCCTGACCACATAGGGGATTCCCGCTTACCGTCAGTAACCGCCTGTTACTGACTCCACCCACTGCGCTGTGGGCGGGTTCTCGCTGCCACCACCAAACTCCTAACCTGCCGTGGCGTTTGGAACCACGGTTCTGCTCTGTATGTGCCGACGCACTGCTTTACCACACCTGTGTGGTGTCGACGAATCCCCACTAGCCACTTGCTAGGCCTCTACCGGTAGCTGGCGGAAGGCGGAGCTTGGAGACGTCAGGTGCTTCCCTGGACAGCCGGAGAACGGGGCTAGGTTTGGCCTAACCCTGTTGGTCACAAGATGAAGCAGTCTTCTTGAGGCAAAGGTGTTTATTGCTCAAAAACCTTTAAAAAGGCTCCTCCCTATTGCTAGGGGCAACAGCATACAATTAAGATGTTTCAGCAGAAGAAGATGTTACAATACACAATCCTATGGGCCAACTGCCCTCCTTTTATCCCTCTCCAAGACCCCTTACCACAGGGGGTAAGCCCGTCCTGTGGTGTACAACCAATCAATGTTTACCCATGAGCTGTGCATGCTCTGGTCTCATGCACACACAACATTGTTCCCTATGGACAGTGGGGAGTGGTCGGTCTCCTTTGTCTCTCCCATCTGGGAGAGCAGGCTACTCCCACGGTGCCGTTCAGTCTGGCTGGGGGGAGGTTTTCCCTCCTAAACTGACTTCCAGAAACCTGCCCGGGACCCCTTCTCACTGCCTGCAGCCTGGATTTGGGCTCCAGAGCTGGGCAGCCTGGCTCCCCGGTCCAGGTCTCTGGTCCACTACGGCTGATCTCCATGGAGCTCCAAGAAACCACTCAGCTTGTTTTATAGCTAAGCTGCTTCTCTTTCTCCCTGTCCCCATTGGAACTGTGAGGCTGGATGGGAAAGCATTCCGTTTTTTAGGGAAAAGGTCTGGGAGAATCCATCAGCCTGCACAGCTATGGATTCCCCCCTCCTGGGACACACAATCAAGTAAGTACATTTTATCTTTAAATACATTACATTTTAAACCACACTGTACATTTCCCTGTAACTATACACTGAGCCTGTGCCCTGCACAGACTCTACATACTCAGGCACTGCAGTGCCTTACAACACACTGTATGTCCTTATTTTACACAATGTTTTATTTAACTGCTGTGCTTCCCTAGCCCTGCAGCCTGGCTGCTAGGGCTCTCCCTCTCAGTGCTGGAGGTATGGGGCTGGCTTCCCCCATCCTCCAGCCTGCTTTTCTGCCTCTGGGGTTCCAGGGAGCTGGCTCTCCCTGTCCCCCCAGGGTGGCACTAATCAGTGGCCTCGCCGCACGCAGCGGCGCACCCCTCTGTACCTAAGCCCGGCGGCCCGGGACACTTGTCCCGGCCGCCGTGACTCTGGCTTTGTTGTGGCGCTGGGGCGCCGGGAGCGTAGCTCCCGGACCCCAGCGCTCATCAGCCTGCTCGCCCGCCTAATGTGCCCACGCCGCTAGGGAGCCGGCTAGCCCGGTCCCCCCCTGAGCGGCGCCTGTCTTGTGGCCTCGCTGCAGCGTCCGGCGGGGAGCCGGGCTGCAGCGCACCCCCCTCGCCGACTAGCAGCCCGGGACGTCCGTCCCGGCTGCTGCGGCTGGCCACCCGTGCTGGGCTGAGGCGCTGGGAGCAGAGCTCCCGGCCCCCAGCGGCGGCTCTCACAGAGAGCACTGCAGCGGGAGCCGAGCTCCCAGCCGCAGCGCTCACCCTTCTCCCCGGCGCGCACACTCCAGTGCGCCCGGGGCTACACTGACCGCTGCCGGGAGCGGAGCTCCCGGACTCCGGCGGTCAGCGGCTGCCTCCTCTCCCCCGGCGCGCACACTCTGCTGAGCGCGCCGGGGAGCTGTCCTCCCTGCCGTGGTCTCCGGAGGGGTCCGGGACCACGGCACAGTTAAAAATACAGTTTCTAAACATTTTTATACATTTTTATAAACACGGCGCCTAGCGCCCACAGCATGTTCAAATATGGCGCCAAGCGCCCATTGTCTTTGAAAATGGCGCCGGGCACTAGGGATTAACCCCTTCAGTGCCAAGGCGGCCATTTGCCTCGTGGCTGGGGCTCTCCGGCCACACCCCCCTCCACCTTCTTTAGGGGAGGTCGGGGAAAATCCAGAAAACCTGCACCAACAGGATCTCAGGAACAGAAACCAAGTTCTGCTTCCTCAAAATCTTCTACATGACGGTGGACCTCCCAGCCTGGAGATCAGGCAGGTGCGAGCGAGACTAAAATATTTCCGTCACATCTGGGTGTCGTCATGCCTAGACCCCTGGGTAACAGATATTGTTGTCCAGGGGTACAAACTGGAGTTTCAAGAACTCCCACCTCACAGATTTTTCAAATCAGGCTTACCAGCTTCGCTGACAGAAAGTGCTATCCTCCAGGATGCCATTCAAAAAATGGTTCAAACAGATCCTGTTCCACCTCCCCTACAACACAAGGGTTATTACTCAAACCGGACGGTTCGGTAAGGCCAATATTAAACCTAAAGTCATTGAACCCCTACTGGAGGGAATTCAAATTCAAGATGGAGTCTCTGAGAGCGGTGATCTCAGGTCTGGAGGAGGGGGAATTTCTGGTATCCCTGGATATCAAGGATGCGTACCTTCACGTTCCGATCTGGCCGCCTCACCAGGCTTATCTCAGATTTGCGCTACTGGACTGTCACTATCAGTTCCAGGCCCTGCCATTTGACCTCTCCACGGCACCAAGGGTGTTCACCAAGGTCATGGCAGAGATGATGCTACTCCTCCACAGGTGGGGAGTGAGCATAATTCCATATCTGGACGATCTGCTTATTAAAAGCATCTTCCAGGGGTAAGCAACAGAACATTGCTCTCTCAACTTGACTACTCCAGGATCATGGGTGGATCCTGAACCTTCCAAAGTCTCATTTGGAGCCGACAAGGAGACTGCCCTTCCTGGGGATGATACTCGACACGGAAGTGCAGAGTGTGTTTCTACCGGTGGAGAAAGCGTTGGCGATCCAATCAATAGTCCGGGATGTCCTGAAGCCAGCCCAGGTATCTGTTCATCAGTGTATACGCCTTCTGGGGGGGAGATGGTAGCCTCCTACGAGGCTCTACAATACGGAAGATTCCATGCACGGTCCTTCCAACTGGATCTCCTGGACAAATGGTCGGGATCACATCTTCACATCACATCTTCGGGATCACATCTTCACATGCACCAGCGGATACGACTGTCGCCGAAAGCCAGAATGGTGGCTGCAAAACTTCTCACCTTCTCGAGGGCCGCAGGTTCGGGATTCAGAATTGGATCCTTCTAACCACGGATGCAAGTCTCAGAGGTTGGGGAGCAGTCACCCAAGGGGAAAACTTCCAAGCAAAGTGGTCAAGTCTGGAATCTGTCCTTCCGATAAACATTCTGGAACTAAGGGCCGTATACAACGGCCTTCTGCAAGCGGCACATCTTCTCCAAGATCAGGCCATTCAGGTTCAGTCGGACAATGTAATGGCAGTGTCCTATATAAACCGACAGGGCGAAACGAAGAGCAGAGCGGCAATGTCAGAGGTATCAAGAATCCTCCCCTGGGCAGAAAAGCACGCTGTGGCGTTGTCAGCGATCTTCATTCCGGGAGTGGACAACTGGGAAGCGGACTTCCTCAGCAGACATTATCTCCATCCGGGAGAATGCGGCCTCCACCCGGAGGTGTTCGCAGACGTGACAAGCCAATGGGGTGTCCCTCAGATAGACATGATGGCCTCTCCACTCAACAAGAAGCTTTGGAGGTACTGTTCCAGGTCACGAGACCCACAAGCAGTGGCGGTGGACGCCCTGGTAACTCCGTGGGTGTTCCAGTCAGTGTATGTGTTCCCTCTACTTCCAATCATCCCAAGGATTCTCAAGCTAATAAAAAGAACAGGAGTTCAGGCGATCCTCATTGCTCCGGACTGGCCAAGAAGGGCTTGGTACGCGGATCTTCTGTAATTACTACTGGAGGATCCGAGGCCGCCTCCTCTTCGCGAGGACCTTCTTCAACAGGGGCCATTCACCTATCAAGACTTACCGCGGCTACGTTTGACGGCATGGAGGTTTAACGCCAGATCTTAGCTCAGAAGGGCATTCCAACAAGGGTCAATTACAGGCTAGGAAGGGAGTAACGTCTAAACATTACCATCAGATTTGGAAAAAGTATATGTCTTGGTGTGAAACCAAGAGGTTTCCTACGGTGGAGTTTCAACTGGGATGGTTTCTCCTCTTTCTGCAAGCAGGTGTGGATGTGGGCCTACGCTTGGACTCCATCAAGGTCCAGATTTCGGCCTTGTCCATTGTCTTCCAGAAGCAATTGGCTGCTCTCTCGGAAGTTCAGACTTTCTTGAAAGGGGTTCTGCACATCCAACCACCTTTTGTGCCTCCTACGGCACTGTGGGATCTTAATGTGGTGCTACAGTTCCTGCAATCGGATTGGTTCGAGCCTTTACAGGAGGTGGATGTCAAGTTTCCGGTCACACTGTTGGCATTGGCGTCTGCAAGATGTTTGTCTGAACTGGGGGCACTGTCATGTAAGAGCCCCTATTTGATTTTCCATGAAGATAGAGCTGAGCTCTACGTCAGCAGTTTCTTCCAAAGGTTGTGTCGGCTTTTCTTATCAATCAACCTATTGTGGTGCCAGTGGCTACTGACTCCTCCATTACCTCAAAGTACTTGGATGTTGTGAGGGCTTTGAAAATATATGTGAAGAGAACTTCTCGTCACAGGAAGTCGGACGCTCTGTTTGTCCTTTATGATCCCAACAAGGTTGGGTGTCCTGCTTCTAAGCAGACAATTTCTCGCTGGATCAGGTTTACTATCCAGCATGCTTATTCTACGGCAGGATTGCCATGTCCTACGTCTGTTAAGGCTCACTCGACTCGTAAGGTGGTGTCTTCCTGGGCGGCTGCCCGGGAGGTCCCGGCTTTACAGCTTTGCCGAGCAGCTACTTGTTCAGGGTCGAACACGTTTGCTAAGTTCTACAAGTTCGATACTTTGGCCTCTGAGGACCTAAAGTTTGGTCAGTCAGTTCTGCGGGAACCTCGGCACTCTCCCTCTCATTCTGGGAGCTTTGGTACATCCCCATGGTACTAAATTGGACCCCAGTATCCTCTAGGACGTAAGAGAAAATAGGATTTTAATTACCTACCGGTAAATCCTTTTCTCGTAGTCCATAGAGTATGCTAGGCGCCCGCGCAGTGCTTCATATTCCTGCATTGTTACTTGATTAAGTATTGTTGGTTCAGTCGTTGCTGAATCGTTCCAAGTTGGTTAGCATGGTTTTCCTTTTTGTTATGTGTGAGCTGGTGTGAATCTCACCACTATCTGTGTATTTCCTTCTCTCGTAGTATGCCCGTCTCCTCGGGCACAGTTTCTAGACTGAGTCTGGTAGGAGGGGCATAGAGGGAGGAGCCAGCCCACACTATTAAACTCTTAAAGTGCCCATAGCTCCTAGTGGACCCGTCTATATCCCATGGTACTAAATTGGACCCCAGCATCCTCTACGGACTACGAGAAAAGGATTTACCGGTAGGTAATTAAATTCCTATTATATCACGGTTGTAAGTGTCTGTAACGCATGCCTGGAGTAAAGCGGCCACGTGTGCCGACACTGCCGCCAACTGGTGCGCATCTTGATTGCAGCCCCAACGCTGTGTTTTTGTGTTGCTTGTTTTTGTGTAACTTGCGCCCGTTTTGCTTTATTTTCCCCCACCCATTATAACATCCTACTCCCCATCGTCTACCGAGGACTCCACTGTCTGCCCTTCTCGCACCACTGCACTCTGCTCCATTGTCTATGGCCTCTGTGGGTCTCCGCCACGCTTCTTGCATCCTCTGTGCCTGCGGTGTTCAGTATGCGGCCAGGTCTCCAGGATGAGCAGGAGATGTGCAAACAGATAAATCACTTTCCTCTTTGTGTTCCTGATAAATACCTGACGTGCCGGGAAACCACCAGCAAGCCTCCTGCTGCGTTACCCTAGATACAGGCGGAGGGTGTTCGGGTGATGCATGCCTGGTGGACGGCACTGCCTCACGCCTGCCTGTTAATCATGAACTAGAGAGCTGTCTCGGAGTAGGGACGCTTGACGGGTTTATCTGGAAGTTTCCTGTTGGGAGGGGGTGTAAAACATAGAACCCTTTAGCTGCTTATTCCAAACACATTTCTCAGATGAAGGAACAAAGGGGGTCATTCCGAGTTGATCGCTCGCTAGCAGTTTTTAGCAGACGTGGAAACGCATTGTTGCCGCCCACCGGGGAGTGTATTTTCGCTGTGCAGAAGTGCGAACGCTTGTGCGGCAGAGCGCCTGCAAAATCTTTTTGTGCAAAACAAGATCAGCCCTGTAGTTACTCTTCGTGTGCGTTTATTCGAACGACGGAGGGACGGCTTTTGACGTCACACACCCGCCCAGCGTTCGCCCAGCCACGCCTGCGTTTTCTGCTGCAGGGTACACTGGGCTGCACAGGGAATGACATTGGGGGTGTAGAGTAGGATCTTGATCCGATGCACCAACAGGCTAAAAGCTTTGACTGTTCCCAGAATGCATAGCACCGCCTCCTCTATAACCCCGCCTCCGTGCACAGGAGCTCAGTTCAGGAGAAGCCCTGAGAAGAGCTTTTCAGAGTGAAAAAATTAAGACTTCAAGGGCTGCAGCAGAGACACTGACTGTGTTAGATGTCAGTCAGACATCTCCTACTGCAGCTCCATCATCTCCCCCCAGCGGCGCTGTACACTCCACACCCTGGTCGCCGGGTACCTACAGCAGAGGCTCTGATTCTAGTCACACACACCACTGCTGCCCTCCTGGATCGCGTGGCCGCACACAGGGAGGAGGTAAGAGGGTCCCCCAGGCGGGACCCATGGGAAATCGCGATCCGGCGCGGCCGGTGTGGACACTGTGGCAGTACAGGGACCCCATTAGACTACCAGAGCAAGGGGACAGGTCGGTTTTATTAAAAACCGTTTATTATACAGCCCACAGTACCCGGTGGTGAAGTCCAGCAAGGGGATAAGGCTCTGATCTGTAGCCCCTCCCCCTGTGCGCCATTTAGAGTAAATGTTCCCGCCCTGGAGCTGCATCTCTCGCTCTCCCTCACTCCCTGTCAGCGTTTTGGCGCCATTAGGACAAACAGAGCTGATCCGGGGACTGTTTGGGCAAATCCTCCTTTGTAAAGCCGCCTGCCTGTCAGCGCTGTGCATTTTACAGGACACTTAAGTATTCTACATGTCTGCTGACAGTGTTAGTTAAGAAAGAGTGCATTTAGTCAGGGTTATATAGTACAAGTACCCTGTGGTATACATCCAGTCTTTACTGTGCATTGTTATATCTATTGAGTGTATAGCTATACATAGTACTACTATGTATTGCTAGTCCAGTGCAGTTTTATTGCATGTCATAATTTCTGCATTGTATAATGTGACTCTGTGTGTGTGCATATAGCTGCTGTGTGACCTCCATTCCGTGTATCTCACTCAGATTGCTATCCCTATATTCTATAACCTGAGGGGGCTACGTGCGTCAGGGTCTAATATAGGTGTTTCACAGGATATACTTACTGTGTATTTTTCTCTGTGATTTTTAGTCACCATATACCTCTTGAATTCCCTGTTTGTGCTGTTACATTACACAGGGGGTTCTTGTCGGGTATTGTACTGGGTTGCCTCGCATTGAGCTTTCAGATATGTCAGCTACAAAGGGCGACAGCTGGGGCTGAGCCCACATTGCGTGGTGGTGACGCTGCAGACACGTTTGAGGAGAATATAGCAGTTGAGGATTCTGGTTCTGGGGGTTCTTGCCCCCCAGTGGGACTGTAGCAACGGGGGTTCAAAATGACCCGCCTTGGGCTACTTTTTCCACGCTATTGAGTACGCTAGTAACTAGATTTGTGCCCCCCTATGGGACCTCCTGTGCCGGTACAACCGCTTATGGTACCTGCGGTTAATCCGCCGTGGGCAGATCAACTGTCGAATCAGTTACAGCAATTGAACCAATCACTGACTAAACAGAAATCTAACCCTCGCCCGCCCAAAACTACGGGGTCCTCTAAGCGGGCTATTACTTCCTCACAATCCTCCAACGTCCCAGACACCTCGTAGGATGAGGATGGCGTATATAATACTGACCCCACAGATTCTGATCCTGATGCTTCTGATGGGGAATCTGTTTCACAGGTGGATGTCCCTGACTTGTTGGAGGCTATCCAGCTCATTCTTCAAATTACTAATGACCCAAAGCCGGATGCTGCCCCTAAGAACCCGGACAGGTTTAAACGTCATAAAGTGGTTAAACAAGTTTTACCTCATTTTGACCATTTAGTTGACATACGTCAGGAATCCTGGGAAAATCCAGGACAGAAATTCACGCCTCACAGGAAGATACTGGCTCGCTATCCCCTCGCGGCGGAGCCAAGTAAAAATTGGGAGAC
Source organism: Pseudophryne corroboree (assembly GCF_028390025.1). NCBI lineage: Eukaryota > Metazoa > Chordata > Amphibia > Anura > Myobatrachidae > Pseudophryne > Pseudophryne corroboree. The sequence goes on along the minus strand of NC_086453.1, from coordinate 16,431,939 downwards.
ACCCCTGCCAGTGGATTCGCAGGTGGCACGGCTGGTGGTATCCTCTGCTCTGCCTGTAACTACCGTCACGTCTCTGACAGGTTTGTGGTTGGCAACTTCCATTATTAGTTTCGGGCATTACCTTTTGGCTTGACCACGGCTCCGCGAGTCTTCACCAAGGTCATGGCAGTAATGACGGCTGTACTCCGCCGTCAAGGGGTCAGGATCCTACGGTACCTGGACGACTTGTTGATCCTGGCAAATTCCCCAGAAATTCTCCTAAGCCATCTGGATCTTACTATCTAGTTTCTGCAAGTCCATGGGTGGCTTATAAACTGGAAGAAATCTTCCTGGTCCCTGCTCGGAGCATGGTGCACCTGGGGGCGTTGTTGGACACTCACAACCAGCGGTTCTTGTCTCAGGAGAAAGTCCTGAAGCTTCAGGACAGGATTCGATGCTTCCTATCTCGTCCGCAAGTGTCGATACATTCGGCGATGCAAGTGCTAGGTCTCATGGTGTCGGCTTTCGACATGATGGAGTACGCTCAATTCCATTCCCGCTCTCTGCAGAAGCTGATTCTTGCCAAGTGGGACGGCCTGCCTCACCGTATCAGGTCTCAAATGTTTTCCTCGTCTCCGGAGGTCCGTCTGTCACTGAGCTGGTGGCTTTAGGACCAACGATTGAGCAGGAGTCTTCCCTTCTGGATCTCCAACTGGGTCCTTCTGACGATGGATGCCAGTCTGAAAGGTTGTGGCGCAGTGTTGGAGCAACACTCCCTTCAGGGTCGGTGGACCAAGGAGGAGTTTCTCCCGATGAACTTCCCACAACTCCAGAATGTTTAACTCATTGAACTTGGCCCAGCATTTAATACAGAACAGACCTGTTCAAGTACAGTCGGACGACGCCACCACGATGGCATACATCAATCATCAAGGCGGCACTCGAAGCCGCATGGCAATGAGGGAAGTATCACGGATTCTTCAGTGGGCGGAACGCCATCTGCCAGCCATATCGGCAGTATTCATTCCGTGGGTCCTAGAAAATATATACAAGTGCTGCGCTTGAAGTGAGCTTAGTGAATAGATACTAAAAAATTTAAATATAAATAAAGGTGTCTGCTCCAATCAACCAACAACTCACACGGAACTTGCTAGTAAACAAATTTAATAAGCACATAAAAATGAAAATAAAAAGACAATAATAAAAACAGATACTGAAATGAGCTCAAGCACACTGAAACATTTGCTGAGTGGATCACTTAGATAAAAGTTAGTAGATAGTGTCACTTTAGTGTTGCCACAATAGACCAAATTGTGGTCTCTTTGTATCAATTGGAGATAAAAAGTAGCAATAAATACAGCCTGTTGGAGAATGAATAGAACAATAGTCTTGTACCTCTGAACTACTGGCGTCCCAGTGCAGAGGAGAAGCCGCCGGTTATAATTACCCGTCCTGCGGGAAATGCAATGGCGCGGCACAAGAGATACCGGAGCAGCTGCCGTGCGTCCGCCGATGGCACTAGCAAAGTGCAGAGAATCTTGGCGAGCCGGTCGTGATGCTGCAGTGACACGCTGGGCTGGCGTTCCGGATAAATGTTCTCCACAGCTGATCAAGCAGATTGTAAAAACACCGCTGCGGGTGACGGTAACTGGCAACACTCAGGCACTCGAAGCCGCATGGCAATGAGGGAAGTATCACGGATTCTTCAGTGGGCGGAACGCCATCTGCCAGCCATATCGGCAGTATTCATTCCGTGGGTCCTAAACTGGAAAGCGGACTTTCTCAGTCATCAGGACGTACACGCCAGAGAGTGAGGCCTCCATCCAAAAGTGTTTAAGCTTTTTGCCTTCCAGATGTGGACCTGATGGCGTCTCGACACAATCACAAGGTTCCGGTCTTCGGAGCAAGGACAAGGGATCCTCAAGCAGCGTTCGTGGATGCACTGGCAATTCCATGGAACTTTCAGCTGCCATACCTGTTCCCTCCGATGTCACTCCTGCCCAGAGTAATAAGGAAGTTCAAGCAAGAAGGAGGAATCCTACTCCTGATCGCCCGCGTGTCCCAGACGGCATTGGTTCTCAGACCTACAGGGTCTCCCGATAGAGCGTCCCCTTCTACTTCCACAGCGCCCAGATCTCCTCGTTCAGGGCCCTTGTGTATATCAGGATTTAGCCCGATTGGCTTTGACGGCGTGGCTCTTAAAGCTTCCGTCTTCAGGGCCAAAGGATTTTCTGAGGCGGTCATTCAAACCATCTTGAAGGCCCGGAAACCGGCTTCTGCTCGGATTTACCATAGGGTCTGGAATGCTTACTTTGCTTGGTGCGCATCTAACAATCATGACATTACAAGTTTAGTACGGACAAACTTTTGGCCTTTCTACAACAGGGCCTGGACTTGGGCCTTCATCTGGCCTCCATCAAGGTTCATATTTCTGCCTTGTCGGTTTGGTTCCAGAGAAAAATTGCGACCTTGCCTAATGTGCATATGTTCACAGGGTGTTTTGCGAATTCAACCTCCTTATGGTCCTGCCTGTGGCTCCTTGGGACTTGTCGGTGGTTCTGGAGGCGTTGCAAGGGTCTCCGTTTGAGCCTCTTGAATCTGGAGACCTTAAGTGGCTTTCTGTTAAGATAGTGTTTCTGCTGGCTATTTCCTCTGCTAGACGGGGTCTGATTTGGGTGCCTTATCTTGTAGGTCACCATATCTGGTATTTCACCATGATCAGGCGGTTCTTAGAACACGTCCCGGGTATTTACCTATGGTGGTGTCTTCTTTCCACCTTAATCAGGAGATTGTGGTTCCGGCCTTTGCCTCTCCTGAATTGTCTTCCAAAGAGCAGTCTTTGGATGTGGTACGTATCTACGTAAAGAGAACTGCTTCCCTTCGGAAGTCTGATTCTCTCTTTGTACTGTTTGGTTTTCACAAACCTGGCTGGCCTGCTCACAAGCAGACCCTGGCCAGATAGATTAGAATGGTGATTGCACATGCTTATGTACAGGCTGGCCTTCCAGCTCCTGCTACCATAAAGGCCCATTCTACTCAGTCTGTTGGACCTTCTTGGGCGGCCCGCCGTGGTGCGACCCTTGAACAATTGTGCAAGGCGGCTATGTGGTCCTCAGTGAACACGTTCATAAGGTTCTATGCCTTCGATACTTCCGCCTCCCAGGATGCTTCCTTTGGACGCCGGGTTCTTGTGCCCGCTACTGTGCGTTCCCTCCCATAAGGAACTGCTTTAGGACATCCCCAATGACATTCCCTGTGGAGCCCAGTGTACCCCGCAGCAGAAAACGAGATTTATGGTAAGAACTTACTGTTGTTAAATCTCTTTCTGCGAGGTACACTGGGCTCCACAGGGTGCCCACCCTGAGGCACTTAGCTTCTTTGGGTTGGTAAGGCATGTATGTGGCTACTAACGGTTGTCGTCTCTTTTGCCTGCTACTGCATTGGACTGGTTAACAAAAACTGAGCTCCTGTGAACGGAGGCGGGGTTATAGAGGAGGCGGCGCTATGCATTCTGGGAACAGTCAAAGCTTTTAGCCTGTTGGTGCCTCGGATCAAGATCCTACTGTACACCCCCAATGTAATTTCCTATGCAGCCCAGTGTACCTCGCAGAAAGAGATTTAACAACGGTAAGTTCTTGCCATAAATCTCGTTTTTCTAGACACGCCTGCGTTTTTCTAAGCACTCCCTGAAAAAACGGTCAGTTGCCACCCAGAAGCGCCCACTTCATGTCAATCTTCCTGTGTTCGGCCGTGCGACTGGAATCTTCATTAGACTCTGTGCAAACCCACAATGAGTCTAATAAATCTTCATTAGACTCATTGTACCCGTACGACGCGCCTGCGCATTACGGTGCATGCGCAGAAATGCTGATTTCTCTGACGTCCTAGTGGATGCTGGGAACTCCGTAAGGACCATGGGGAATAGCGGCTCCGCAGGAGACTGGGCACAAAAGTAAAAGCTTTAGGACTACCTGGTGTGCACTGGCCCCTCCCCCTATGACCCTCCTCCAAGCCTCAGTTAGATTTTTGTGCCCGGCCGAGAAGAGTGCACACTAGGGGCTCTCCTGAGCTTCTTAGTGAAAGTTTTAGTTTTAGGTTTTTATTTTCAGTGAGACCTGCTGGCAACAGGCTCACTGCATCGAGGGACTAAGGGGAGAAGAAGCGAACTCACCTGAGTGCAGAGTGGATTGGGCTTCTTAGGCTACTGGACACCATTAGCTCCAGAGGGACCGAACACAGGCCCAGCCTCGGAGCTCGGTCCCAGAGCCGCGCCGTCGGCCCCCTTACAGAGCCAGAAGCAAGAAGAGGTCCGGAAAAATCGGCGGCAGAAGACATCAGTCTTCAACAAGGTAGCGCACAGCACTGCAGCTGTGCGCCATTGTTACTCAGGCACACTTCACACTCCGGTCACTGAGGGTGCAGGGCGCTAGGGGGGGGCGCCCTGAGCAGCAATGTAAAACACCTTGGCTGGCATAAATACACCACATATAACCCCCAGGGCTATATGGATGTATTTTAACCCCTGCCAGAACTCACCAAAAAGCGGGAGAAAAGGCCGCCGAGAAGGGGGCGGAGCCTATCTCCTCAGCACACGGGCGCCATTTTCCATCACAGCTCCGCTGGAAGGACGTCTCCCTGACTCTCCCCTGCAGTCCTGCACAACAGAAAAGGGTAAAAAAGAGAGAGGGGCACTAATTTGGCGCAAGTTTAATACAAACAGCAGCTATAAGGGAAAAGCACATTTTATAGTGGCATTCCTGTATATATATAGCGCTCTGGTGTGTGCTGGCATACTCTCCCTCTGTCTCCCCAAAGGGCTAGTGGGGTCCTGTCCTCTATCAGAGCATTCCCTGTGTGTGTGCGGTGTGTCGGTACGATTGTGTCGACATGTTTGAGGAGGAAAATGAGATGGAAGCGGAGCAATTGCCTATCATACAGTTGTCACCCCCTGGGGAGTCGACACCTGAGTGGATGAGCTTATGGAAGGAATTGCGTGACAGTGTCAGCTCTTTACGACAGACAGTTGACGACATGAGACAGCCGGCTAATCAGCTTGTGCCTGTCCAGGGGTCTCAAACGCCATCAGGGGCCTTAAAACGGCCGTTACCTCAAATGGCAGACACAGACACGGATACTGACTCCAGTGTCGATGATGAGGAGACAAACGTGACTTCCACTAGGGCCACACGTTACATGATTGAAGCAATGAAAAATGTATTGCATATCTCTGATAATACAAGTACCACTAAAAAGGGTATTATGTTTGGTGAGAAAAAACTGCCTGTAGTTTTTCCTGTATCCGAGGAATTAAATGAAGTGTGTGATGAGGCGTGGGTTTCCCCTGATAAAAAACTGATAATTCCTAAAAGGTTATTGGCATCGTACCCTTTCCCGCCGGAGGATAGGGCACGTTGGGAAACACCCCCTAGGGTGGATAAAGCGCTCACACGCTTGTCTAAACAGGTAGCACTACCCTCTCCTGATACGGCCGCCCTAAAGGAACCTGCCGATAGAAAGCTGGAGAATATCCTAAAATGTATATACTCTCACACGGGTGTTATACTGCGACCAGCAATCGCCTCAGCCTGGATGTGCAGTGCGGGCCTGGCGTGGTCGGATTCCCTGACTGAAAATATTGATACCCTAGATAGGGACAGTATATTATTGACTATAGAGCATTTGAAGGATGCATTTCTATATATGCGTGATGCACAGAGGGATATTTGCCGTCTGGCATCTAGAGTTAGCGCGCTGTCCGTTTCTGCAAGAAGAGGTTTATGGACGCGGCAGTGGTCAGGTGATGCGGATTCTAAAAGGCACATGGAAGTATTGCCTTATAAGGGGGAGGAGTTATTTGGGGTAGGTCTATCAGACCTGGTAGCCACGGCAACTGCTGGAAAATCCACATTTTTACCCCAGGTAGCTTCTCAACCTAAGAAGACGCCGTATTATCAGGCGCAGTCCTTTCGGCCCTATAAGGGCAAGCGGGCAAAAGGCGCCTCATTTATGCCCCGTGGCAGAGGGAGAGGTAAAAGGCTGCAGCAAACAGCCAGTTCCCAGGAACAAAAGCCCTCTCCCGCCTCCGCAAAGTCCTCAGCATGACGCTGGGGATTTACAAGCGGACTCAGGCACGGTGGGGGCCCGTCTCAAGAAGTTTAGTGCGCAGTGGGCCCACTCGCAAGTGGACCCCTGGATCCTTCAGGTGGTATCTCAGGGGTACAAATTGGAATTCGAGACGTCTCCCCCTCGCCGTTTCCTAAAGTCTGCCTTACCGACGTCTCCCTCAGACAGGGAGGCAGTATTGGAAGCCATTCACAAGCTGTATTCCCAGCAGGTGATAATCAAGGTATCCCTCCTGCAACAGGGAAAGGGGTACTATTCCACACTATTTGTGGTACCGAAGCCGGACGGCTCGGTGAGACCGATTTTAAACCTAAAATCCTTGAACACTTACATACAAAGGTTCAAATTCAAGATGGAGTCACTCAGAGCAGTGATTGCAAACCTGGAAGAAGGGGACTATATGGTGTCTCTGGACATCAAAGATGCTTACCTACATGTCCCAATTTACCCTTCTCACCAAGGGTACCTCAGGTTTGTGGTACAAAACTGTCACTATCAGTTTCAGACGCTGCCGTTTGGATTGTCCACGGCACCCCGGGTCTTTACCAAGGTAATGGCCGAAATGATGATACTCCTTCGAAGGAAGGGAATTTTAGTTATCCCTTACTTGGACGATTCCCTGATAAGGGTAAGATCCAGGGAACAGTTGGAGGTCGGTGTAGCACTATCTCAGATAGTGCTGCGCCAGCACGGTTGGATTCTCAATATTCCGAAATCACAGCTGATCCCGACGACAAGACTTCTATTCCTAGGGATGATCCTGGACACAGTCCAGAAAAAGGTGTTTCTCCCGGAGGAGAAAGCCAGGGAGTTATCCGAACTAGTCAGAAATCTCCTAAAACCAGGCCAAGTCTCAGTGCATCAATGCACAAGGGTCCTGGGAAAGATGGTGGCTTCTTACGAAGCAATCCCATTCGGCAGATTCCACGCAAGAACCTTCCAGTGGGATCTGCTAGACAAATGGTCCGGGTCGCATCTTCAGATGCATCAGCGGATAATCTTGGCACCAAGGACAAGGGTGTCTCTCCTGTGGTGGTTGCAGAGTGCTCATCTTTTAGAGGGCCGCAGATTCGGCATTCAGGACTGGGTCCTGATGACCACGGATGCCAGCCTGAGAGGCTGGGGAGCAGTCACACAGGGAAGAAATTTCCAGGGCTTGTGGTCAAGCCTGGAGACATCACTTCACATAAATATCCTGGAGCTAAGGGCCATCTACAATGCTCTAAGCCTAGCAAGACCTCTGCTTCAAGGTCAGCCGGTGCTGATCCAGTCAGACAACATCACGGCAGTCGCCCACGTAAACAGACAGGGCGGCACAAGAAGCAGGAGGGCAATGGCAGAAGTTGCAAGGATTCTTCGCTGGGCGGAAAATCATGTGATAGCACTGTCAGCAGTGTTCATTCCGGGAGTGGACAACTGGGAAGCAGACTTCCTCAGCAGATACGACCTCCACCCGGGAGAGTGGGGACTTCACCCAGAAGTCTTCCACATGATTGTGAACCGTTGGGAAAAACCAAAGGTGGACATGATGGCGTCCCGCCTCAACAAAAAACTGGACAGGTATTGCGCCAGGTCAAGGGACCCTCAGGCAATAGCTGTGGACGCTCTGGTAACACCGTGGGTGTACCAGTCAGTGTATGTGTTCCCTCCTCTGCCTCTCATACCCAAGGTATTGAGAATCATAAGGAGAGGAGTAAGGACTATACTCGTGGCTCCGGATTGGCCAAGACGGACTTGGTACCCGGAACTTCAAGAGATGCTCACAGAGGACCCGTGGCCTCTACCTCTAAGAAAGGACCTGCTCCAGCAGGGACCCTGTCTGTTTCAAGACTTACCGCGGCTGCGTTTGACGGCATGGCGGTTGAACGCCGGATCCTGAAGAAAAAAGGCATTCCGGATGAAGTCATCCCTACCCTGATCAAAGCCAGGAAGGATGTAACCATACAGCATTATCACCGTATTTGGCGTAAATATGTTGCGTGGTGCGAGGCCAGGAAGGCCCCTACAGAGGAATTTCAACTGGGTCGTTTCCTGCAAACAGGACTGTCTATGGGCCTAAAATTAGGGTCCATTAAGGTTCAAATTTCGGCCCTGTCGATTTTCTTCCAGAAATTACTGGCTTCAGTTCCTGAAGTTCAGACGTTTGTCAAGGGGGTACTGCATATACAGCCTCCTTTTGTGCCTCCAGTGGCACCTTGGGATCTCAATGTAGTTTTGGGGTTCCTAAAATCACATTGGTTTGAACCACTCACCACTGTGGACTTAAAATATCTCACATGGAAAGTGGTTATGCTGTTAGCCCTGGCTTCAGCCAGGCGTGTCTCAGAATTGGCGGCTTTATCCTATAAAAGCCCTTACCTAATTTTTCATACGGACAGGGCAGAATTGAGGACTCGTCCTCAATTTCTCCCTAAGGTGGTTTCAGCGTTTCACTTGAACCAGCCTATTGTGGTACCTGCGGCTACTAGGGACTTGGAGGACTCCAAGTTGCTGGACGTAGTCAGGGCCCTGAAAATATATGTTTCCAGGACGGCTGGAGTCAGGAAGACTGACTCGCTGTTTATCCTGTATGCACCCAACAAGCTGGGTGCTACTGCTTCTAAGCAGACTATTGCTCGTTGGATTTGTAGTACAATTCAGCTTGCACATTCTGTGGCAGGCCTGCCACAGCCAAAATCTGTAAAAGCCCATTCCACAAGGAAGGTGGGCTCATCTTGGGCGGCTGCCCGAGGGGTCTCGGCTTTACAACTTTGCCGAGCAGCTACTTGGTCAGGGGCAAACACGTTTGCTAAATTCTACAAATTTGATACCCTGGCTGAGGAGGACCTTGAGTTCTCTCATTCGGTGCTGCAGAGTCATCCGCACTCTCCCGCCCGTTTGGGAGCTTTGGTATAATCCCCATGGTCCTTACGGAGTTCCCAGCATCCACTAGGACGTCAGAGAAAATAAGAATTTACTTACCGATAATTCTATTTCTCGTAGTCCGTAGTGGATGCTGGGCGCCCATTCCAAGTGCGGATTGTCTGCAATACTTGTACATAGTTATTGTTACAAAAATCGGGTTATTATTGTTGGGAGCCATCTTTTCAGAGGCTCCTCTGTTATCATGCTGTTAACTGGGTTCAGATCACAGGTTGTACGGTGTGATTGGTGTGGCTGGTATGAGTCTTACCCGGGATTCAAAATCCTTCCTTATTGTGTACGCTCGTCCGGGCACAGTATCCTAACTGAGGCATGGAGGAGGGTCATAGGGGGAGGGGCCAGTGCACACCAGGTAGTCCTAAAGCTTTTACTTTTGTGCCCAGTCTCCTGCGGAGCCGCTATTTCCCATGGTCCTTACGGAGTTCCCAGCATCCACTACAGACTACGAGAAATAGAATTATCGGTAAGTAAATTCTTATTTTTTAGCCTGATCGCTGCGATCAGTTTGGAATGACCCCCAAAATGTACAGGAATTATAATGAACACCAAATCTGAGAGTAAAAGTTAAGGGGCCTCGTTCTCAATGTTAAAACTTATTGTGTATGATAAATGGTGCTCCAACCAAACCGCTTCCAACTGTCACTTTCCAAACACATGACAGGAGCTAATTGGCTGGAGCACCACTTATCATAAGCAACAAGTTTTATCGTTCACAACGAGTTTTATCAGCCGTTTATAAATGAGCTCCAAAGTGTCCTATATACATCTCTCCATGAAAATGAGTAAAGAAATAAATGTTTGGTTACGTTCTGCTTAACAAAACATCTGACATTTTTGTAAATATTTTTTTAGGAACGACCACGAGAAAGTTATCCACCAGAGGACAAACTCTGTGCCCTTTGACCTGGTGCGAGACGACATTGCTGAACCCGGTTCATATGTCCGGGTTGTGAAACCTTTAGACGCAACAGTGTTAGACCTTGAGACCGTCTATGAGAAGTTCCACCCTGCCGTGCAGTCCTTCAGCAACGTGCTCGGACATTTCATCACCGGGGAGAGGCCCAAAGGGGTCCAGGAGACAGAGGAAATGCTGAAAGTCGGGGCGACGCTGACCGGCGTTGGCGAGCTGGTTCTGGACAACAAAATCATCAAGCTGCAGCCTCCAAAAGCGGGGATGCAGTACTACCTGAGCAGCCTGGACTTTGAGTCCTTGGTGCAGAAGCAGGAGTCCCAGGTGCGTCTCTGGAAGATCCTTTCCTTGCTCTGTGGGATGGCCACGTGTGTCACCCTCTTCTTTATCCTGCGGCATCAGTACCGGCATTACAAGGAGAAGCAGCGTCAGAAGAGGCTGCTGAGGGAGTTCCAGGAGGCCAGTGCCCCGGGAGAGGAAGGTGATGAGGCTCGCAACGCCTGCACCATCTGCCTGAGCAACCAGAAGGCCTGCGTCTTCCTGGAATGTGGTCACGTCTGTTCCTGCTACCAGTGTTACCAGGCTCTCCCTGTGCCCAAGAAGTGCCCCATATGTAGGAACAGTATTTCCAGAATGGTTCCGTTGTATAACAGCTAGGACCCGATGGCTCATCCCAGATCTGCTGCTGCTGGTGTTTGGAAGCGGGGTATAGGAAGAGAACACGTCGGTGTTATACATACTCTCTGAGAGGGCAGTGAATCATAAGTGTTCAGTGCAGTGCATAATTCATAACCAGGATCAAATAAAAGCCTATTTTGATCGAAATTTGAATGAATGCAGAACTTGGTGAAACGCGTTGATAATGTTGATTGGACAGCAAGCAACGTTATAATATATAATAGTCTGTTTATGAGCAAACTGTAATAAACCTATGTTCTGGGAAGAATTTGTAAGTCCGTACGGGTATCTCATTGCGTACCGCGTTTCGCCATCCTATGCGCACAATTATCACTCATTTTACATAATATTTTTATAGCCCTTTTTCACTAGAAAAAAACGACATTATGTAATGGGTTCTTCGAAGGCATCAGTCCTCAAAAAGGATAAAAACTATTCTTATGTTCCTAAGATTTCTCGCGAATAACGCTTCCGGGTGTACAGTGCAATAAAATGTATTTCTGTGATAGAATTATTTTGCGTGAGTTACCTCATTTTATAGCAGCTTAGCCCCCAATTCCTGATAATATAAACAATCCAGCGGGGTCCCTATAAATTCCGATCTAGACTAGGAAATCGGTGAAACATTCATCCGCTGAGTAATGTTTGTGAGACGGGTCTATGCCGTAACGGGAAACCGCGGCCCCTTGTTCTGTGGGGAGGGGGCGAGTGATAAAACTAAGCTGCATACAAAGAAAATTGCTTGATATATTTACACTAAAAGCATATTATTGACGTTACTTTGAGATTTGGATTTTCATTTAATTGAAGTGCGTTTTTAGCATATCTTAAAAGGCAAAATGTTCTCCATAGTTAATTAAATAAAACATTTTTTTAACGTACTATATTATGGGGCCAATGTACCTAGTCTGGAGAGTGACAAAGTGGTGAAAGATAAACTATCAACTAACCAGCTCCTAACGGTCAAACACAGCCTGTAACATGGCAGTTAGGACTCTGATTGGTTAGTACTTTCTTTCTCCAAGACTTAGTACATCGGATGTGAAACAGGATGCCGGCGGTCACATGACCAATCCCGACCATGATAGTGGCAACAGAGGACGGCGTAATTATTATCCCCCTACCCGAACCTGCCTGGAGTAGCGGCCGGGGCGAAGACACAGGGGGTGTGGCTAGGGCTAAGAGTCGGGGGGGGACGAGGGGGGGGGGGGGCGGCTACGGCTAAGGCTAAACACGCCCCCAGCCCAGCGTCTCTGGTGCCCTGTGATGCAACTAAGGTGCAAATTTAAAGGAAAATACGGTAGGCTACTCATCTCAGAGGGTCTCGGTTGCACCAAACGTCTTGCGCTATATGGCGCAAAGATGCTCCAGTTATGACGACACATCTCTATATTAACTTGGTCGTGTAGAAGTTTCTACATCCCTGGGAGTTATACTTGCTATACAATATGGGAAACTCGACTCTCTGAAGATAAGTAACATTACGGTTTTGTTCCATGATGTACTGCAACCTTTATACCAACGACTGGCGTGTTCCTATAGCTGCAAACAAAGGTTAAACCACACACCGTGGAAAGGTTCTCCCACAGAGCACTGGATGGCACAGTACACAGCCGGAAGAGCTTACACTCTCTGCTTCCCCCCAATATAAAGTGACGGAGAAGGCGTTTGGAAGACGTACAGAAATCCTGCTTTGCCTGCGACTCCATGAAACGCTGTCCTGTGAGTAACGAGGGATGTCCGATCACATAGGTCCAGACTGAAATATCCGTAAGAGGATGATGGTTTCCTGACCTCCGTTCTCTTGTCCATCAGCACCACTTCCTTCCGTATAGGAAAATAAATCTAGGTTCAAAGGATACGTTTATATTTAGCTGTTGAGCTCTTTGTTTTGGGGCCTATTAATAGGCGTCGCTGGGTATAACAAACCGAGCTCAACAACAACAGCGAGATTACGCATTATGGTCACGGAAGGGACCGTTGCAAAAACATGTCGCCAAACTGCGAGTGGCTGAAAATCATCTCAATATCTCTGAGCCACTCCCCCGCCCGCCTGTCCTGGCGCCTGTTTATATCCTAGTAGAGCTTCATACTCATCCTCATCGTTCAATTACAGATGGAGCCTCGCTCATTTATCCTCCTCTGCTGCACCTAGGTGCACCAAGACTTACTAGCTTAAGCTCTTCATCTATTGTTCTCCGCTGCAATACAATACAGAGAGAACAGGACAGCACTCAATAAGGGGCACAACAGACCCGCCCGGCTGCTCCTGTCAGCTGCGGCAAATGTTCCCACCGCGGCAGCTGACCGTCACCTCGGCTCACAAATCCATATGTTGGGATTCGCCTATTGCATCTATTTTCGTGTCATGTTTTTATGCACAGACACGCGTGTGCTAGGCCTGACCTGTACGGCTGCGCTGACACCTAGTGGTTACTGGTCGCAATTTCGTTTCTATGTCAGAATGTTTATCTCCTATACCAGAGGTTTCCTAACGGTCCAGATAATAAAAATATCCATGGCTCAGACAGATGCCGCGGCCAGACGTGGATATACCGTACTTAGAACCTTGAACATTAGGGTACCTTGAGGACCGCGTTTGGGAACCTCTGTCCTATACTGATGATTTTAACGATATAGATTATTTTACTTTATTATCTTGCTTACTTTCAAAAACCTAATTTAAAAGTTGTTCTTTAGGAAGCGCCTTTTATACAGCATGACTGTAGCGGGAGCGCGGCAACGCAGAAAGCCTGGTACAGATGTAGCCGTGCTCGTCTTTGCTGCAACACGGCTTGCAGCTTGGCGTGCCAGGCGGCGATGGTTCGCAGCCGGCGATCACTCCATTCATTCCTAAAGGCCTGCACTCCATTAATTTCCACGCCGGCAGTACTCCCATTCCTAAAGGAATTAATGAAGCAATCGCCGGGTGCAAATAGTCGCAGCCTGGCACGCCATGCAGTGATGCAATCGGACGCATCGCCGTATGATAAGTGTGGCTACATTGGATTCAGTATGATTCACTGGCGTATCATGGACTCCCACCAGTGGGAATAGTCCTTTAGCACCGGTATTTCCGGCTGGCGTCATTGCTGGCTGTCAGGATTCCAACGACCGCCCGGATCCCGACAGCCGGCAAATTAAACATTGACCGCTACATCTGCAGGTCAGGCGAGGTTAGGGACACTCCTATAGCACACCCATAAAATGGACCATGCCAGCCGCGTTTCCATAACACACCCATAAAACAATCCATATCTGTGCGCTAATACTGGGCCTGAATCAGGGATATGCAATACCGTACAATATGCCTGCAGGAAGTATCTGAAGGAAAAAGGCGCCTCTTGCGAGCTGAGTGCTGCGCCCGAATACCCAGCATCGGATCACTATCATGACCATCGGTTGGCAGCATCGGTCATCTGAGTACGCCGGAGCTTAGACACTGGCCTCCCCACTCCCAGAGAAAATGGGGACAACGCCTCCCATTTTCAGAGATGCTGGCCAGCTCCGCCCAACCCCCGCCCCCAAATACCGGCAGTCTGTTACGCACGCTGCGGCTTGGAGGCACCGCACACAAGGACGCAGGACCCATTCTGCACATGTGCAGCCACCCCACCATCAGATGTACATGGCTGAACCAGGCCCTGTTTCTCTTTCCACGTTATCTCGCTCCAGGCTTTGATAAATCTCCCCCTATATCGGAAAAATGCCACATCCATTTCCTTAAATGAAAAAGCGCGTGTCTTTTTATCAGCGCTCGCCCGGATTCTCCTCAGAAACTTACCCCACAGCCATCAGTTTTGGAAATAACGGCCCAGCTTAGTAATTCAGGTTTATCGTTAGCTAAATGATTGATAAAGTGTTATACATTGGCCAATCACCTACAAGTGTACAAGAATGTCCAGTATCTGTGTGGATAGCGTGCTCTCAGACCAGGTATTGCGCTGGCATGGTCGAGGCACCAAGAGCCTGGGCTTCATTGCCAGTGCCCCTCTACATGCCCTCCGGGGGTGACTGTGGTGGTAGCAAGGAACAAAAACAGCAGGCAATAGGATAATCGGCAACTCAAGGTCAGGGGCGCAGGCAGGTAGCAGTGAGGTGAGACAAGCCGAGGCAGGGGCACAGGCAGGGAGCAGTAAGGTGAGACAAGCCGAGGTCAGGGGCGCAGGCAGGGAGCAGTAAGGTGAGACAAGCCGAGGTCAGGGGCGCAGGCAGGTAGCAGTGAGGTGAGACAAGCCGAGGCAGGGGCACAGGCAGGTAGCAGTGAGGTGAGACAAGCCGAGGCAGGGGCGCAGGCAGGTAGCAGTGAGGTGAGACAACCCAAGGTCAGGGGCGCAGGCAGGTAGCAGTGAGGTGAGACTGGCATGGGCGCGGGCAGGTAGCAGTGAGGTGAGACAAGCCGGGGCAGGGGTGCAGGCACGTAGCAGTAAGGTGAGACAAGTCGAGGTCAGGGGCACAGGCAGGTAGCAGTGAGGTGAGACAAGCCGAGGTCAGGGGCACAGGCAGGGAGCAGTAAGGTAAGACAAGCTGAGGCAGGGGCACAGGCACGTAGCAGTGAGGTGAGACAAGCTGAGGCAGGGGCACAGGCAGGTAGCAGTGAGGTGAGACAAGTCGAGGTCAGGGACACAGGCAGGTAGCAGTAAGACAAGCAGGGGCACAGGCAGGTAGCAGTAAGGTGAAACAAGCCGAGGCAGGGGCACAGGCAGGTAGCAGTAAGACAAGCGGAGGCAGGGGCACAGACAGGTAGCAGTAAGACAAGCAGAGGCAGGGGCACAGGCAGGTAGCAGTAAGGTGAAACAAGCCGAGGCAGGGGCACAGGCAGGTAGCAGTAAGACAAGCGGAGGCAGGGGCGCAGGCAGGTAGCAGTAAGGTGAAACAAGCAGAGGCAGGGGCACAGGCAGGTAGCAGTGAGGTGAGACAAGACGAGGTCAGGGGCACAGGCAGGTAGCAGTGAGGTGAAACAAGCCGAGGCAGGGGCACAGGCAGGGAGCAGTAAGGTGAGACAAGCCGAGGTCAGGGGCACAGGCAGGTAGCAGTGAGGTAAGACAAGCCGAGGTCAGGGTCGCAGGCAGGTAGCAGTGAGGTAAGACAAGCTGAGGCAGGGGCGCAGGCAGGTAGCAGTGAGGTGAGACAAGCCGAGGTCAGGGGCACAGGCAGGTAGCAGTGAGGTGAGACAAGCCGAGGTCGGGGCACAGGCAGGTAGCAGTAAGGTAAGACAAGCTGAGGCAGGGGCGCAGGCAGGTAGCAGTGAGGTGAGACAAGCCGAGGTCGGGGCACAGGCAGGTAGCAGTAAGGTAAGACAAGCAGAGGCACAGGCAGGTAGCAGTGAGGTGAGACAAGCTGAGGCAGGGGCGCAGGCAGGGAGCAGTAAGGTAAGACAAGCTGAGGCAGAGGCACAGGCAGGTAGCAGTGAGGTGAGACAAGCTGAGGCAGGGGCGCAGGCAGGTAGCAGTGAGGTGAGATAAGCCGAGGTCAGGGGCACAGGCAGGTAGCAGTGAGGTGAGATAAGCCGAGGTCAGGGACACAGGCAGGTAGCAGTAAGACAAGCGGAGGCAGGGGCACAGGCAGGTAGCAGTAAGGTGAAACAAGCCGAGGTCAGGGGCACAGGCAGGGAGCAGTAAGGTGAAACAAGCCGAGGTCAGGGACACAGGCAGGTAGCAGTAAGACAAGCGGAGGCAGGGGCACAGGCAGGTAGCAGTAAGGTGAAACAAGCCGAGGTCAGGGGCACAGGCAGGTAGCAGTAAGGTGAAACAAGCAGAGGCAGGGGCACAGGCAGGTAGCAGTGAGGTGAGACAAGACGAGGTCAGGGGCACAGGCAGGTAGCAGTGAGGTGAAACAAGCCGAGGCAGGGGCACAGGCAGGGAGCAGTAAGGTGAGACAAGCCGAGGTCAGGGGCACAGGCAGGTAGCAGTGAGGTAAGACAAGCTGAGGCAGGGGCGCAGGCAGGTAGCAGTGAGGTGAGACAAGACGAGGTCCGGGGCACAGGCAGGTAGCAGTAAGGTGAGACAAGACGAGGTCAGGGGCACAGGCAGGTAGCAGTAAGGTGAGACAAGCCGAGGTCAGGGGCACAGGCATGTAGCAGTGAGGTGAGACAAGCCGAGGCAGGGGCTCAGGCAGGTAGCAGTGAGGTAAGACAAGCTGAGGCAGGGGCACAGGCAGGGAGCAGTAAGGTGAGACAAGCCGAGGTCAGGGGCACAGGCAGGTAGCAGTGAGGTAAGACAAGCAAAGGTCAGGGGCACAGGCAGGTAGCAGTGAGGTAAGACAAGCTGAGGCAGGGGCGCAGGCAGGTAGCAGTGAGGTAAGACAAGCTGAGGCAGGGGCGCAGGCAGGTAGCAGTGAGGTGAGACAAGCCGAGGTCAGGGGCGCAGGCAGGTAGCAGTGAGACAACACGAGGTCAGGGGCACAGGCAGGTAGCAGTAAGGTGAGACAAGCCGAGGTCAGGGGCACAGGCAGGTAGCAGTGAGGTGAGACAAGCCGAGGTCAGGGGCACAGGCAGGTAGCAGTGAGGTAAGACAAGCTGAGGCAGGGGCGCAGGCAGGTAGCAGTAAGGTGAAACAAGCCGAGGTCAGGGGCACAGGCAGGTAGCAGTGAGGTGAAACAAGCCGAGTCAGGGGCACAGGCAGGTAGCAGTGAGGTAAGACAAGCCGAGGTCAGGGGCGCAGGCAGGTAGCAGTGAGGTAAGACAAGCTGAGGCAGGGGCGCAGGCAGGTAGCAGTGAGGTGAGACAAGCCGAGGTCAGGGGCGCAGGCAGGTAGCAGTGAGGTGAGATAAGCCGAGGTCAGGGGCACAGGCAGGTAGCAGTAAGACAAGCGGAGGCAGGGGCACAGGCAGGTAGCAGTAAGGTGAAACAAGCAGAGGCAGGGGCACAGGCAGGTAGCAGTGAGGTGAAACAAGCCGAGGCAGGGGCACAGGCAGGGAGCAGTAAGGTGAGACAAGCCGAGGTCAGGGGCACAGGCAGGTAGCAGTGAGGTAAGACAAGCTGAGGCAGGGGCGCAGGCAGGTAGCAGTGAGGTGAGACAAGCCGAGGTCAGGGGCACAGGCAGGTAGCAGTGAGGTGAGACAAGCCGAGGTCAGGGGCACAGGCAGGTAGCAGTAAGGTAAGACAAGCCGAGGTCAGGGGCACAGGCAGGTAGCAGTAAGGTAAGACAAGCTGAGGCAGAGGCACAGGCAGGTAGCAGTGAGGTGAGACAAGCCGAGGTCAGGGGCACAGGCAGGTAGCAGTGAGGTGAGACAAGCCGAGGTCAGGGGCACAGGCAGGTAGCAGTAAGGTAAGACAAGCTGAGGCAGAGGCACAGGCAGGTAGCAGTGAGGTGAGACAAGCTGAGGCAGGGGCGCAGGCAGGTTGCAGTAAGGTGAGACAAGTCGAGGTCAGGGGCACAGGCACGTAGCAGTAAGACAAGCGGAGGCAGGGGCACAGGCAGGTAGTAGTAAGGTGAAACAAGCAGAGGCAGGGGCACAGGCAGGTAGCAGTGAGGTGAGACAAGCCGAGGTCAGGGGCACAGGCAGGTAGCAGTGAGGTGAAACAAGCCGAGGCAGGGGCACAGGCAGGGAGCAGTAAGGTGAGACAAGCCGAGGTCAGGGGCACAGGCAGGTAGCAGTGAGGTAAGAAAAGCCGAGGTCAGGGGCTCAGGCAGGTAGCAGTGAGGTAAGACAAGCTGAGGCAGGGGCGCAGGCAGGTAGCAGTGAGGTGAGACAAGCCGAGGTCAGGGGCACAGGCAGGTAGCAGTGAGGTGAGACAAGCCGAGGTCAGGGGCACAGGCAGGTAGCAGTAAGGTAAGACAAGCTGAGGCAGGGGCGCAGGCAGGTAGCAGTGAGGTAAGACAAGCCGAGGCAGGGGCACAGCAGGTAGCAGTGAGGTGAGACAAGCTGAGGCAGGGGCGCAGGCAGGTAGCAGTGAGGTGAGATAAGCCGAGGTCAGGGGCACAGGCAGGTAGCAGTAAGACAAGCGGAGGCAGGGGCACAGGCAGGTAGCAGTAAGGTCAAACAAGCAGAGGCAGGGGCACAGGCAGGTAGCAGTGAGGTGAGACAAGACGAGGTCAGGGGCACAGGCAGGTAGCAGTGAGGTGAGACAAGCCGAGGTCAGGGGCACAGGCAGGTAGCAGTAAGGTGAGACAAGCCAAGGTCAGGGGCGCAGGCAGGGAGCAGTAAAGTAAGACAAGCAGAGGTCAGGGGCACAGGCAGGGAGCAGTGAGGTAAGACAAGCCGAGGTCAGGGGCACAGGCAGATAGCAGTGAGGTAAGACAAGCCGAGGTCAGGGGCGCAGGCAGGTAGCAGTAAGGTGAGACAAGCCGAGGTCAGGGGCACAGGCACGTAGCAGTGAGGTGAGACAAGTCGAGGTCAGGGGCACAGGCAGGTAGCAGTGAGGTGAAACAAGCCGAGGGAGGGACACAGGCAGGTAGCAGTAAGACAAGCAGAGGCAGGGGCACAGGCAGGTAGCAGTGAGGTAAGACAAGCCGAGGCAGGGGCACAGCAGGTAGCAGTGAGGTGAGACAAGCTGAGGCAGGGGCGCAGGCAGGTAGCAGTGAGGTGAGATAAGCCGAGGTCAGGGGCACAGGCAGGTAGCAGTAAGACAAGCGGAGGCAGGGGCACAGGCAGGTAGCAGTAAGGTGAAACAAGCAGAGGCAGGGGCACAGGCAGGTAGCAGTGAGGTGAGACAAGACGAGGTCAGGGGCACAGGCAGGTAGCAGTGAGGTGAGACATGCCGAGGTCAGGGGCACAGGCAGGTAGCAGTAAGGTAAGACAAGCCGAGGTCAGGGGCACAGGCAGGTAGCAGTAAGGTAAGACAAGCTGAGGCAGGGGCGCAGGCAGGTAGCAGTGAGGTGAGACAAGCCGAGGTCAGGGGCACAGGCAGGTAGCAGTAAGGTAAGACAAGCTAAGGCAGAGGCACAGGCAGGTAGCAGTGAGGTGAGACAAGCCGAGGTCAGGGGCGCAGGCAGGGAGCAGTAAAGTAAGACAAGCCGAGGTCAGGGGCACAGGCAGGGAGCAGTGAGGTAAGACAAGCCGAGGTCAGGGGCACAGGCAGGTAGCAGTGAGGTAAGACAAGCCGAGGTCTGGGGCGCAGGCAGGTAGCAGTAAGTTGAGACAAGCCGAGGTCAGGGGCACAGGCACGTAGCAGTGAGGTGAGACAAGTCGAGGTCAGGGGCACAGGCAGGTAGCAGTGAGGTGAAACAAGCCGAGGCAGGGACACAGGCAGGTAGCAGTAAGACAAGCAGAGGCAGGGGCACAGGCAGGTAGCAGTGAGGTGAGACAAGACGAGGTCAGGGGCACAGGCAGGTAGCAGTGAGGTGAAACAAGCCGAGGCAGGGGCACAGGCAGGGAGCAGTAAGGTGAGACAAGCCGAGGTCAGGGGCGCAGGCAGGTAGCAGTGAGGTAAGACAAGCTGAGGCAGGGGCGCAGGCAGGTAGCAGTGAGGTGAGACAAGCCGAGGTCAGGGGCACAGGCAGGTAGCAGTGAGGTGAGACAAGCTGAGGCAGAGGCACAGGCAGGTAGCAGTGAGGTGAGACAAGCTGAGGCAGGGGCGCAGGCAGGTAGCAGTGAGGTGAGATAAGCCGAGGTCAGGGGCACAGGCAGGTAGCAGTGAGGTGAGATAAGCCGAGGTCAGGGACACAGGCAGGTAGCAGTAAGACAAGCGGAGGCAGGGGCACAGGCAGGTAGCAGTAAGGTGAAACAAGCCGAGGTCAGGGGCACAGGCAGGGAGCAGTAAGGTGAAACAAGCCGAGGTCAGGGGCACAGGCAGGTAGCAATAAGACAAGCGGAGGCAAGGGCACAGGCAGGTAGCAGTAAGGTGAAACAAGCCGAGGCAGGGGCACAGGCAGGTAGCAGTAAGGTGAAACAAGCCGAGGCAGGGGCACAGGCAGGTAGCAGTAAGGTGAGACAAGCCGAGGTCAGGGGCACGGGCAGGTATTATTTTTATTTATTATTTATTAGCAGTTTCTTATATAGCGCAGCATATTCCGTTGCACTTTACAATTAGAACAACAGTTATAGAACAAAACTTGGCAACGACAGACAGACAGAGGTAGGAAGGCCCTGCTCGCAAGCATACAATCTATAGGGTAATACGCATTGATACACAAGGATAGATGCAACCTGTTACATAATGGTTCCCCAGATTGCTAGGTTCTTAATGGGTTGTATATGATCACTCAGCAATGTTGGAAGACAATATGTGAGGTTATGTGGACTGTACATAGAGGATGTAATTAGATAGAGAAGCATTGAAGGTTATGTGTGTGTGTGGGTCTGACATTTCGTAGGCTTGTCTGAAGAGATGAGTTTTCAGGGAACGTTTAAAGGTTTGGAGACTAGAGGAGAGTCTTATTGTGCGTGGGAGGGCATTCCACAGAGTGGGTGAAGCCCGGGTAAAGTCCTGTAATTTTTAGTGGGAACAGGTAATACATGTGGATGAGAGACGCAGATCTTGTGCAGAGCGGAGAGGTCTGGTAGGGAGATATTTTGAGATGAGTGAGGAGATGTATGATGGTGCAGTTTGGTTAATAGCCTTGTATGTAAGTAAAAGTATTTTATATTTGACACGGTAGAATACCGGTAACCAATGGAGGGACTGACAGAGCGGATCAGCAGATGAAGAACGTCTGGCGAGGAAGATTAGCCTCGCAGCTGCATTTAAAATGGATTAGCCTCGCAGCTGCATTTAAAATGGATTGAAGTGGTGATAGCCTATGTTTGGGAAGACCAGTAAGGAGACTATTTCAATAATCAATGCGGGAGATGATGAGTGCATGGATTAGAGTTTTTGCAGTGTCTTGTGTAAGATAAGGGCGTATTTTGGATATGTTTTTAAGGTGCATGTAACATGATTTAGAGACAGATTGAATGTGTGGAACAAAGGACAGTTCAGAGTCAAGGGTGACACCTAGGCAACGAGCTTGTGGGGTAGGGTGGATAGTAGCATTGTCAACAGTTATGGAGATATCAGGTTGGTAACTACTCTTAGCTGGTGGGAAAATAATTAATTCTGTTTTGGAAATGTTGAGTTTGAGGTGGCACGAGCCAATACAGATGGTGACAAATCTGGGGAGGATAGGTAGATTTGAGTATCATCAGCGTACAAATGATACTGAAATCCAAAGGAGCTGATTAGTTTACCAAGAGAGGAGGTATAGATTGAGAAAAGCAGAGGACCTAAGACTGAGCCTTGCGGTACTCCAACTGATAGAGGTAGAGAAGAGGAGGTAGAATCAGAGAAGTGAACACTGAAAGAGCGATTAGATAGGTAGGATGAGAACCAAGTAAGGGCTGTGTCCTGAAGACCTAGGGATTGTAGTGTTTGTATGAGAAGAGAGTGGTCAACAGTGTCAAAGGCAGCAGAGAGATCTAGAAGAATAAGTAGTGTGTAATGGCCTTTTGATCTAGCAGTGACTAGATCATTCACTACTTTGGTCAGTGCAGTCTCTGTGGAGTGTTGGGCACGAAAGCCTGACTGAAGTGGGTCCAGTAAGTTGTGCGAGTTAAGAAAGTGTGTAAGGCGAGTGTAGGCCAGTCGATCAAGTAGCTTGGAGGGACTGGGTAGCTGAGAAATGGGACGGTAGTTAGAGAGTGTGTTTGGGTCAGAGTTGTGTTTTTTTAGAATGGGAGTAATGACTGCATGTTTAAACAGAGAGGGAAAGATACCAGTAGAGAGAGAGATTACAGATTTTAGTTAAGGTTGGGATAAGCACAGGAGACAAAGTTTTACTGACCTGTGAGGGTATAGGATCAAGAGGAGAGGTAGTGGAGTAGGAGGATGAAAAGAGTGTTGATACTTCATCTTCACTTGTGGGATCAAATGAAGAGAAAGTGCCAGAGGGTTCAGGTAGGGAATTGAGCAGGTCACTGGCTGAGTTAGAGCATACCATTTCATCTCGGATTTTATCAATCTTATCCTTGAAGTAGGAAGCAAGTTCTTGTGCACGGATAGTAGCTAGTGAGGGAGGGTAAAGAAGTGATTTAAATGTATTAAAAAGTCGCTTGGGGTTGTTGGCATGATAAGAGATGAGAGATTGGAAATATGTTTGTTTGGCAGTGTCCAGGGCCTGACGATAGGAGTGGTAGGTAGTCTTATATGTGAGAAAGTCACTTGGATTCTGAGATTTCCGCCACTGACGTTCTACTTTACATGACAGTTTTTGTAGGTGTCTTGTTGATTTTGAGTGCCATGGTTGGCATCTAAGCCTACGTGGAGTGTGATGGGTAGCTGGAGCCACTTCCTCAAGGGCACTCTCTAGGGTCTGGTGCAGGTGTGATACAGCAGTGTCAGGTGTGGTGAATGTAGAGATTGGTGAGAGCAGTTGTTGCAGAGAAGTGGAAAGTTGTTGAAAATTTATATTGTTAGTATTTCTGCGGGTTAGAGGAGGCTTGCTTGGTTTTAGTGTCCTAGAATTTAAAGTAATAGAAGAGATTGTGAAGGTGATCAGTTTGTGATCAGAGAGAGGGAAAGGAGTGTTAGTGAATTCGGAAACTGAGCAGAGCCTGGTGAACACAAGATCAAGGCAGTGGCCCTCCTGGTGAGTAGAGGAGTCGGACCATTGGGTTAGGCCAAGAGAGGAGGTTAGAGAGAGGAGTTTGGATGCATGAACAGATTGTGGACTGTCAAGAGCTATATTGAAATCGCCCATAATGATGGTGGAATTGTCAGAGGATAAGAAGTGTGGGAGCCAGGCAGAAAAATCTTCTAGAAATTGATGTTTCGGTTGCCCAGGAGGGCGATAGATAGCTGCAACACGCAGAGAGAAGGGGGTTAAAATCCTGATAGAGTGAACTTCAAATGATGTGAATGTGAGTGATGGAACCTGAGGTAGAACAGTGTATGTAAAAAACACTGACAGTAAGATTCCGACCCCACCACCTTTACTGTTATTAGGCCTAGATGTGTGTGAGAAATGGAAACCACCGTGTGACAGTGCTGCAGGGGAGGCCGTGTCTGATTGTGTGAGCCATGGTTATGCTATAGCCAGCAGATTAAAGTTGTGAGATATGAAGAGGTCATGGATGGATGTTAATTTGTTACAAACAGAGCGTGCATTCAATAAGGCACATTTTAGTGACTTGGAGGCGGATGGGAGACACGTGATATTTATGAGGTTAGATGGATTTCTATGTTGTTTTGAGACAGCAGAGTGTGAGAGGGAAAGGTGGTTTAGGCCTGGATTTGGGGATATATCACCAGCTAATAAAAGCAGAAGAGTGAGATAAATCTTGGTGGATGTTTGCGAGTGTTTATTCTGGGGGCCAATTGTGGTTGTCAAAGTACTTGCAGAGAGGTAAGTATAAAGTTCATGAGTGTTTAGAAGAGGGGAGTGGAGAATAGAAGCTGTAATGTGTACAGAGTGGTGAGTTTCAGGGTGAGTGTAGAATGTGTTAAATTTGGTGAGAATTCCATGAATTGAAATAAGAAACAGTAGTTTGTTGAACATGCTGAGGTTGTTTGTGATTATGGGTTAAGTGGAGTTAGAGTAGTTGTTAAAGTAAGTTACCTTTTCTTGATGTTGTTCAATGTTTGTTTAACTGTTTTTTTAACTGTTCGGATAACACACTTCTTAATTCCACACTTAAAAAATTCCACGCAAGCTACCCCCAGCAAGCTGACCCCTTAACTAAATCTAAAGAAATACTGTCTCTGATTAGGAACAGGCCTACCTCTGAACATTTGGTCACCTGATTGAAATGCTAATTGATCATAGAACAAATTGCACAGGGTGGGTCAACAGACTAAAACTACTCTAGCTATTCACAATAAATTCAAGCACATACATTGGAAATTACAAGAAAAACATCACATACATTCAAATATAAGATGTGGTTTGTACGCAGCATGTGTGTCAGTCTGAGCCTGGTAGCATAGTAGCAAT
Source organism: Pseudophryne corroboree (assembly GCF_028390025.1). NCBI lineage: Eukaryota > Metazoa > Chordata > Amphibia > Anura > Myobatrachidae > Pseudophryne > Pseudophryne corroboree. The sequence continues at coordinate 16,407,477 of NC_086453.1, read as the reverse complement.
GAATTCACATACCTGCGAGATGAGAAAAAAAAAGATGATTAGTCCAGTCCCAAGAAGAATAACTGTTCGGATAACAGACTTCTTAATTCCACACTTACAAATTCCACGCAAGCTACCCCCAGCAAGCTGACCCCTTAGGGTAAGACAAGCCGAGGTCAGGGGCACAGGCAGGGAGCAGTAAGGTAAGACAAGCCGAGGCAGGGGCACAGGCAGGTAGCAGTGAGGTGAGACAAGCCGAGGCAGGGGCACAGGCAGGTAGCAGTGAGGTGAGACAAGCCGAGGCAGGGGCACAGGCAGGTAGCAGAATCGTATTGAATACAAGCAGGAGTCAGTACATATATAAAATAACTTGAATGTTGGGCAGACCCCTCTTTAGAGAGGGGCTTTGAATGTGGCGCCACTGTGATGTCAGATTTGCGCACGTCTGTGCTTTTAAGGCTGGGATGAGATGCCATTCGCCTTCCTATGCTAGGGCAATACCGTATAATGGGACCGATTCAGTAAGGATTGCAAAGCAGCAGAATTTGCAAACCTTCTGATCGCATGCTAGAAACCCCCCCCCCCCCTTTATTGAGCAGAAATTGCGATTGCACTGCAGTTTCTGCTTGATCGCAGAAATCAGGGTGATGACACGTAGCTGCCGCGATCACGGCTGCACCACACTCCCCGTTTCCATGACGCCACCCCCGTTTCCCTGCCTCCGCTCCCACAACGCTGCATCTCTGCTTAAGAAACGAAGCGTTGCAGCCCCCCGGCGCACATTTTCTGCAGACGCATGCACGGAACAAGCCCTGCTCATGCGCCCGCATTCTCATCGTATTTTTGGCGGTTGGATTTCTTATAGCAATCTAACTTGAATCGGCCCTGAGGGGCCTTAATCAGAGATGGACGCAGATTGCCGCATACGCAGCCAGATCTGCGTCTATCTACTCACATGCCGGGGGCCACCCAGCACAAGGCAAGGCCGGCCCAGCACATGTGAGGTCGCTTCCCGATGCGTCTGCAATTAGATTGGCTGCTTTGTCAAGCGGTGGGCCATTTTTTTTTAAGTGGTGCGGCTGCATGTGATGTCACACAGCCGCTCCGAAAAACAGTCCCGGTTCATCCCGCCCTCCTAACAACGCGTCGCCGCCCCACGAACACCTGCAGTCACACAGGTAGAGGCTTTCAAATTTTCTGCAGGCGCATGCAAGCCCACTGGATGTTGCCATGGCGATTGTATACAGCTTGTTGGCAGACATCAATGTTCCAGTTTATAGCTGCTGAGGTCCATCCAGCTCTGCAGGGTTCTGTTCCAGGCACTGGGTGAGCTAAATATAGGTGCCACAGGGCATCAACGGTGCCGCTGCCTAAGCCCTGCCACCTGGGGTGACGAGAGGACAGCCAAGATGAAAGATCAGAAAGATAACACATATGGTGAGAGATCCGGTGAGTATGGATAAATTACCCTCTGTTGCTCCACCCAGCCAGGTACCCCAGGCCGCTGCCATTTCTATCATATAGAACTGGTAAATCAGTGTCGTCCTCCTCTTTGAATGGGGGAATGATAACTGCTGATCCAGCCAATCTGCTTCCAACTGTCACTTTTCAAAAAACTTGAAAGTTAGGAGCCGAACACCTGACAGTTGGGAGCTGATTGGCTGGAGCGCCATTTATCATACGCAACAAGTTTTATAATTCACTTCAAGTTTTATCGCTCGTTGATAAATGAGCCCCTGAGTTTAACGGCGACCAGGTACCTTTTTACATATACGTTTCAGGGCAGCCTTTCATGTTGGTCGATTATTTGGCTGTAAATTTTTTCTAGCAGGAAAATGAATGCGCTATACCGCGTATAATAACTCTGTATATTACGTGTAAGCTTCAGCACTTAGTATAATTCTAATTTTACACAACACATAAGACCCAAGAAGAGCGACGGGGATAACCAGAAGCAATGCACTTCTGGCACTCACCTCTGATTATATTCTAGGTATAATCTTCAGTGCTTAGCAACACATCCAATGTGAGATGTGTAATTAAAAACACAAGACGCCTCCACTGTCTGTTGACCGGAATGCGTTGGTCAGTTCAGGTTTTGAACACTAGGTGGTGATATAACACTCTCTAAAATCCACTACAATGGATCTAGCCAAGTTTTAGCAGGGCAGGCTGAGACTTGTAGTCCCCCAACAGCTGGAGAGTCACGTTACCTAGTCCTGTGCTACAGAAATATATCTGCTTGACCTTGGAGTCATGTTAAATTTAAGTTTGCAGAGATATTATTACACATACAATGCATTTATAGATAGAAACTGTGGAACACGTACATAGAGGGTGATTCAATTGTTCTTCCGGCGGCACTGCCTCGTAGGTGCCCGCACGGAGTAATCCAGTTGTTGCGCAGTTCGGGTGCAGATGGTGGCAGCCTCCTGAGGTGGTGCGTAGAAATATGCGAACACTCTGTGGTTTTGGCGCCCTAATCCGGACTTTAAATGGGTTTAGCCATTTTATGCGGCTAAACCCAATGTATTTGGGCGCAATAATTAATGGGTGCCCATAACAATTTCATTGCTCCGTCAGGGGCCCATTAGTTATTGTGTTGCAAAAAAACAATTGTATCCCCCCCTTACAAATTACAGGTACCTGCTTTACACATGACTTAAATAAGGTGCGGTGGAGTACGTTCAATTCTGATATTCTAACGCCACCCAATAAAAACATTGGGGGTCATTCCGAGTTGATCGCTCGCTAGCTACTTTTTGCAGCCGTTCAAACGCATAGCCGCCACCCACGGGGGAGTGTATTTTCGCTTTGCAAGTGTGCGAACGCCTTTGCAGCCGAGCGCAGCAAAAACATTTTGTGCAGTTTCTGAGTAGCTCTGGACTTACTCAGCCCTTGCAATCACTTCAGTCTTTTTGGTGCCGGAATTGACATCAGACACCCGCCCTGCAAACGCCTGGACACGCCTGCGTTTTCCCTACCACACCCAGAAAACAGTCAATTGACACCCATAAACGCCCTCTTCCTGTCAATCTCCTTGCGATCGGCTGTGCGAATGGAATCTTCGCTAAATCCACCGCCCAGCACCGATCCTCTTTCTACCCGTACGTCGCGCCTGCGCATTGTCAGCTCGGAATGACCCCCATTGTCAGAGGTACAAATTGTTGACATTTAGAATGATTGCTGACACCAGAATGTCATCATGGATGTTGAGTCTACGTGTGACATGTCAGCATAAAATGGCTGACATGCATTAGGCCGACAGATAAAAAGTCAACAGTGGTAGGGTAGACTGGTTCAAAAAGTCGACAAGATGATGGTCGACACACGGATGAAGTCCACGTGGATAGTAAATCAAGCAATTTTTGGGAAAACGTAAATTAAAAAAAGGGTGTCAACCATTTGTGTCGACCGTTGTCATGTTGACCTTTTAATCCATATGGCCATATGGTGTCGACTGATTGACTGTACACCTAGACACTGTCTTTATATCACCTGGATACCACCTATATGTGGGGATCCCTCTTCAAAATGATATTCTCTCCATAGGGATTCCTGGAACCGTTTTCCCGGGTCTTGGTATCAGAGGGGCTTCAGTGCCAGAATTTCAGTAGTCGTTACACACAGGACAAAGCTTCATTGATACATACAGAATTCTAAAGTCAGATATTTCCTGACCCTTCTGTAATAATGCATCCGGCAGTAATGGTGCAGCGCCCACTGTATTTGGGGTGAGGGATGAAGGCGTGCAATGTCACAGGGGCATCACTGAGAGTCGTGGCGGGGAAGTATTAATACCCGACTGTGGCCCTCATTCCGAGTTGTTCGCTCGTTATTTTTTTTTCGCAACGGACCAATTAGTCGCTAATGCGCATGCGCAATGTTCGCACCGCGCCTGCGCCAAGTAAATTTGCTAAGAAGTTTGGTATTTTACTCACGGCATTACAAGGTTTTTTCATCGTTCTGGTGATCGTAATGTGATTGACAGGAAGTGGGTGTTTCTGGGCGGAAACTGGCCGTTTTATGGGTGTGTGCGAAAAAACGCTTGCGTTTCTGGGAAAAACGCGGGAGTGTCTGAAGAAACGGGGGAGTGTCTGGGCGAACGCTGGGTGTGTTTGTGACGTCAAACCAGGAACGAAACTGACTGTACTGATTGCAGTGGCAGAGTAAGTCTCGAGCTACTCAGAAACTGCAAAGACATTTCTATTCGCAATTCTGCTAATCTTGCGTTCGCAATTCTGCTATGCTAAGATTCACTCCCAGTAGGAGGCGGCTTAGCGTGTGCAATGCTGCTAAAAGCAGCTAGCGAGCGAACAACTCGGAATGAGGGCCTGTGTCCGGGAAAGTAATTAATCGAGGATGGATTCCTTTACTCGCACTTGGGATTTAGGGGGACATTTACTAAGTAGTGATAAGAGTGGAGAAGTGAGCCAGTGGAGAAATTTCCCCATCAACCAATCAGCAGCTCTGTATCATTTTATAGTATGCAAATTGTAGATGTTACTTCAGTGCTGATTGGTTGCCATGGGCAACTTCTCCACTGGCTCACTTCTCCGCTCTTATCACTGCTTAGTAAATGTCCCCCTTAGAGTGTTTACATTTCAGGTACAAGTCAGCGCTCCCTTTCAGCCTGTTGGGGAGGCGAGTTATATGAGCGGAGATTATAATATCGCTCTGAGGGTGTAATTCACACCTGGACGCAGCTGCGCGGTTTATAGCAGAGCACCGGGCGTTTTGCACGTGCGTGACCTTACACATTGCGGCCGCATCCAGGAAGGAAACAAATTCCTTGTGTATTGTGCACTGATATACTTGGCCATAAAGTGATTCTGACAGTGGCGGCCGTCGGGGGAGTGTTGTTGCGTCATTGGGGTGGTGGGTCGCTCCGGAATAAAAATGGCTGCCAACTGCCTTACAGCGCAGCCAGGGGTCAACCTTAGTTCCGATGTTACTACAGTCTAATTGCGGACACGTCGGGAGGCGGGCTCACTCGTGCGTTTGAGGAGATGGATGTAGATCCGGTTGCGTATGCAGTGATCTGCATTCATCTCTGAATAACCCCCCGAGACCGCCAGCAGGTGCGTGCGATACAGGTACATTAAGCGGGGGCGGAGCTCTTTGTAGCTGATGACCTTTTTAATTTTACAATCCAGGTAAGACGTCGGGAGAAGGAGTGTGACCCCAAGACTGTGTTACTGTGGCCCTGCTGCACAATATACAATGCATATTGTGTCACCAAGCCCTTGTCAAAGCGGTCAGGACCCAGGAGGGTTGGTCTGCTCTCTCAGAGCTTGGAGAGATCCCCGAAATTCTTGAGCCTCCCAGGCATTCAGTGAGTGTAGGCGATCGTGTGGATAGGTGGGCCTATAAGGTTATAAGGAACAAATCATAGTACCCAATCAGACGTTGGCTTCCATCAACTCATCCTGCGCAGAACTGCGATTCCTGCAACGTTACAGTGACTGTACAGGGGGGCCCAGTGCACCCCAACGTCATGCAAAGCAAGGCTGGCAACATGCAAAAAAAATAAATCGGGATACAGCCAGGGTTCTGAATCATGTACCTGACCTGCGGCGCAGCCATCGGGGGGGACGACGACTGTGGGGAGTGGTGTGCCGGGCCCTTACAGAGAGGGGGCCCACCCCTGGCTCCTGCCACTAATACCTGTAAATCTGCACCAGTCTGTGAATCAACAGCAGGCTGACCCGCAGGTAGGACTTCTTAAAACAAGCCTTATCTGCGCATCAGCTCTCTGTGAACCGTTTCTGTAGGTCTGCAACACTCCACCTATGTGTGACATCACAATGTATGACATCACATAGGGGTGGAGCAGTGCGGCAGAATTTATTTTTGGGGGAGGGAGGGGCCCTGTCTATTTTGTCAGTCCCGGGCCCCACAATTTCTGATGACGGCACTGCTGACCTGTTCCTGCGCAGAATTGCTAAGAGAACAGGTTTCCCCTGCATCTATGGTCCTGATTATATAGTGAAGTGCACATGCAGTGTGTAGCAATGCTGCAGGAGCTCTTATTTGTTAATGCTCTGATTAGCGGTGCAGCGGGCGTTCCGCTTATGTATCAGCCCCGTTATTAATGATAACCATACAGTACAGGAGTTATTTACAGTAATTGCCCCGCTGAGTAATGGAAGACGTGTGGCTGTACAATTTGTATGGATTATACTAGAATTTTTGAGTTAAAGTGTAATGGATATTCCACCTCCAGATAGTAGGTAGTTGTACTGTAGTATTATAATAATAATCTTTTATATAGACACCACTGACGTATGTAGTTCCGCTATATATGTATCCTGTTGGAGAAAGCGCACTATATAAATAAAATTATTATTATAATTATAACTATTATTCTGTTACGAGCACGCTGCCCAGGATCACTACAGTAGGCGCACCCTTTCCCGGAATTACTATTATTCACATGTGGTTGGAGGTGATCTGGCTGCTGCTTACATGGAAGCCGCAGCGATGCACTACCACAGTGATGCAGCAGGGGGCGTCTGATATAAGTAGACGCCTCCTGCTGCATTAGTGATCTCTGCTGCTTCCAAGGACGCAATATGGGTGGTCATTGCGAGTTGTTCGCTAGCAGATTTCGGTCGCAGCGCAGCGATCAGGCAAAATAACGGCACTACTGCGCATGCGTATGCGGCGCAATGCACACGCGCGTCGTACTACTACAACAAACGATGTCGTTTCACACAAGGTCTAGCGAAGCTTTTCAGTCGCACTGCTGGCCGCAGAGTGATTGACATGAAGTGGGCGTTTCTGGGTGGCAACTGACCGTTTTCAGGGAGTGTTTGAAAAAACGCAGGCGTGCCAGGAAAAATGCAGGCGTGCCAGGAAAAACGCAGGAGTGGCTGGGTGAAGGCAGGGCGTGTTCGTGACGTCAAAACAGGAACTGAATAGTCTGAAGTGATCGCAAGCTAGGAGTAGGTCTGGAGCTACTCTGAAACTGCTCAATATTTTTTTGTAGCCGCTCTGCGATCCTTTCGTTCGCACTTCTGGTAAGCTAAGATACACTCCCAGAGGGAGGCGGCCTAGCGTTTGCACGGCTGCTAAAAGCAGCTAACAAGCTAACAACTCGGAATGACCACCATGGGCAGGTGTTAAGAGAAATCCTGGGCCCCAGTACAACAACTTCCTGCCCCACCCCCTCCCCCTGAGGGGGTGTGATCACAGCATGCTGGGGACATGGCCACACCTCTTTGGGGGGCGTGTCTAGCAGATGAGAAGCACCTACTCACCTGTAGCATCGCATGCCTCCTAGTCAGGGCAGTAGAAGGCCTGGCTGGGCCCGTGTACTTTGCAGGGGAAGTGGCCTAATCACAGGAGGTGTGGACATGCAACACAAGCTGAGAAGAAAATCTGCAGCTGCTGCTTCCAGGTTAGGGGGGGAGGGGGAGACCTGGGCCCCTCCATCAGACCTGGGCCTAGTTAATTTGTACCCTCCCCCCCCCCCTCTATCGGTGCCACTGAGTATCAGATCACCTGTGACACCGTTGGCCGGCTGCGTGACCCTTGGGGATTTCCCAAGCCGCCCGCCGCAGATTCTACAAAGAGGCCAGGAAATCAACGGGGGTCCTGACCTAGTCCCTCCCCCACAGCGGCGGCAACAAGCCTCCATTTTGGAAAACGCAGGAAGCCCCCAAATGGCATCAGACTGTCAATCTTGTACGTTGCAGACCCGGGCTGCTCATTCGCATACAGGTCTGGCACATGCACACAAAGTGCCAAACATCGGTAGAAACTGCGTCCACATCCGTAATAATACTATCAGTCCTTTATTGCTAGTGCGGATGACACATAGAAGTAACGCTAACTCACCTTAGTTCGGTTTTCCCTAACTTTAAACATAGAGAGAGGTCATTTTACAACTTGGAGGTTCCCGTTTCGGTGCATATCATCTGGGACGATGAAAGACTTTGTAGACTGTAGCTGGATATCTTTCCTGGACATTCACCAGCCGCATACCAGCGACCCTATAATATTCCGGGAGACGCTATCGGCTGTTCTGAGAGGTAATATCATCTCATACGCCAGCCAGCGGAATAAGGAAATCGAATACACTCCTATGGAAGCAGAGAAAGGCCTGACGCAAGTAGCAGCGCCACGCGGCATATAGAAGATTATTTTAATAACAGGAAGGAACGTAACCTCATTGCATGGTGGGTGCAAGAGGAAGAAACGGGATTACAGAAGTGTGCGTTTCATACATACAGTAACAAGCCAAGCAAATTGTCAGCGAATGTGGTAGGGTCCCCAGGGCCAGAAGAGTCTATAGAAGTGATCTCTATGTAATCCCGAAAGATAAAATAACCCTCATTTACCAAACTACCCAGGGACCCTGCATCGTGCAAGCAAAGCAAAAACAACAAGCAACTGGGCAAAACCACGTGCACTGAAGGTGGGGCAGATGTAACATGTGCAGAGAGAGTTAGATTTGGGTGGGTTATATTGTTTCTGTGCAGGGTAAATACTGTCTGCTTTATTTTTACACTGCAATTTAGATTTCAGTTTGAACACACCCCACCCAAATCTAACTCTCTCTGCACATGTTACATCTGCCCCACCTGCATTGCACATGGTTTTGCCCAACTGCTAACTTTTTTTGGTTTGCTAACAAACTTGAATAAGTTACCTCCCCCGAACGCTGGCTACCTGTCACTCACTTTGCAAATAAATAAAATCTGTGCATCCACAAACGCTAATCATTCGCTGCACACGTACAGTGCGGCTTTGGCGCATGCGCATTGGTGAAAGATCACTCCTTTTACGTCCGATGTCAACATTTCATTTACATCTGAACAATTTGTTTCACAGCCGCCATTATTATCAGCCTGCACTTGCAGCGGACCTGAAAGATCTGAAAACAGGCGTAATAACCCGTACGCGATACGCAGTCACTGAACCCTGACTACATGCAAACACGTAATCACGGCCCGATCACGCCGCTTCTGTACACATTACGATAAGTGGGTACACGTTTCCTTATTCTCTCTTTTGCAAAACAGAAAATTTGTCCCGATAAGGACACAGAACTGATCGTAGATGTGCTAAATTTACGATCAGGCATACAGACATGAGGGGGGGACGCCCAGCACAGGGCTAGTCCGGCCCACATGTCAGGCGCGGCCCCACCGCACAAGTACAAAAGCATCACACAGCGGCGGTGCTTTTGTACTTCAGGAGTAACTCCCAGCCAGCGCAGCTCCTGCGTGCTGGCAGGGAGCTGCTCATCGGTTGTGATGGTCCCCCGCGCGGTCCGGCCACGCCTGCGTTGGCCGGACCGCGCCCACAAAACGGCGGCCAAACGCCGCAGTGCCGCCCCATCCCGCCTCTGCCTGTCAATCAGGCAGAGGCGATCACTGGGCTACGACAGCTGTCGGCTGTCTGGCATGCGCCGGTGCACTGCGGCGCCGGCGCACTTTTGATCTTATCGCTGCGCTGCTAAGAACGGCAGCGTGCGATCAGGTCAGAATGACCCCCACTATAAATTCCATCCTTAAGGAACATAAGGGCAGATGTATTAAGCCTGGAGATGGCATAAGGAAGTGATAAACCAGTGATAAGCGCAAGGTGATAAACGCACCAGCCAATCAGCTCCTGTTAATTTACATATTGGAGCTGATTGGCTGGTGCGTTTATCACCTTGCACTTATCACTGGTTTATCACTTCCTTATGCCTTCTCCAGGTTAATACATCTGCCCCACTGCGTCATGCAGCATACGGTATATATCACCGGCGCGGAGAATAGATCTCCCTCAGTGTAAACCGTTACAGATCTGGACATCTAGATATACTGAATACTTCTGTCACTGTCTGATTTATGTTCTGTATCTTTCATGTCACCGGACACAGAAATGTTATAACATTGTATGTGACCTAGATTTCTGGAAGGCTGCGTCCCTCCAAAGTTACCACCCCCGGGGGGTCGCTTTACAAATTTAAATGAATAGATTAATCTAAAACCTTCTACCGCTGGAACGCGGAAGGCAGAACCCTTTGAATTGATCTATGTTGACATTTTATTTGACCTTAAAAAGACAGAAGAGAAGTTTCCGAAGAAGCGTCGGAGCATTACTGATCCAGTAGATCCAATTCAGGAACAATATGGGATCCGGTGTATTACAGATGTGCCCTCACACACCCGGCATCTTTTTGCCATATGGCGCAAGACGCTTGGACCATTCTATTGTATATTAACTCAATAAAGGTCATTAACAATACTGCGGAAATTGTAACATCATGTGTATCTGTTCTTTTACTATTGCTCTGCTATTACTGAGAATAACGCTTGCGTGTTCCACTGTAGGGTAAATGTAATGATTACCTCCCCACTTAGTTATACAGCTTCAGGACAGGGTCTGGATATGACCTAATGCATACACCTATGTGTATGAGTCTACCCTTCATCAGATTTAGGAGCAAGTCTACAAGCTTTCCATTCACTGCATTATTAGTTGGTGAAGCCTTTCCGATTGCTGCGGAACATAGTGGACATATTTTGGTTGTGTACATAGCCAGATTAAGGGGGTTGGGGTGCAGGGGATACTGTACTCCCAGCCAGAGCTCACTAACTCTCCCTCTTGTGCAGCAGCAGAACCAGGCAGACAGAATGTGAGCCAGACAGAATGCAGTAGAGTCAGAGACACAGGAGTATTAGGTCTCATGAGCTATCGGGGGAACTTCCCGGCCAGAGGAGAGAGAGTGGGGGGGAGCTGTAAGTGACCCAGGGATATACCAGCTTCTCCTCCTCCCCACCTGGGAGTCTGGGTTCTGTGTAACCTGTTATCTAATGAGCATTTGGGTCTAGAGAGATCCACAGAGTCCTCCTGAGTCATGTACCAGTGTGTTAGTAGGTGGTTTAAGTTGTCTTTGTTCCACTACAAGAAAACATTATCTCTCCATTTGGTGACGCTTTAAATAGTACCCAGGCATTATAAAACTATTAGTTTACACAACAATCTAATATACACCACCTTTCACCGGGTCCCCCTGTCTTAAGTGCTCCGGACCCCCCTCCCCAAGGCTTAATTCGGCCCTGGTTGTGTATGAAAACTCCTGTTTTCTATATTTATATATGTATAGCAGATCGGTGACACACGTCCTTTATATCTATATATTTATTTCT